>NC_066515.1:8979257-8984257 GCF_024679095.1 Eriocheir sinensis | reverse complement strand
AGCTGAAATTTTGTGCAAATCTTCTTGCAGGCTTTGCCTGTCTTCGCCAGTGAGAACCGAGTTACCAATCTTTGTGTCGTCTGCAAATTTACTAATGCGATTATTGAGTCCAACATCCACATCGTTGATATAAATAATGAAGAGCACTGGGCCAAGAACCGAGCCCTGAGGGACGCTACTAGTGACCAGCGCCCACTATGAGTTAAATCCGTCAATCACCACTATTTGTTGTCTGTTGCTTAACCAATTCGCGATCCATTGGTTTACTTGACCGTCAATACTTATTTGCTTTAATTTATAAAGTAATTTATGATGTGTGACTATATCAAACGCTTTCTGCAAATCAAGATAGACTACGTCCAATGATTTAATTACGTCAAAAACTGAGAAGAGGTCGTTATAAAAGGTCAATAGGTTTGATAGGCGGGATCTTTTGTTACGGAAGCCATGTTGTGAATTCCCAATTAATGAGTGGCTTTCGAGGTAACTCACAATTTTGTCTCTAATTATGCTCTCAAGTAGCTTACCTACAATTGAAGTTAGACTAATGGGTCGGTAGTTACCTGATATTTTTTGTCTCCTTTCTGAAAAATCGGTGTCACGTTAGCCTTTTTCCAATCCGAAGGGATGATGTCTTGTCGCAACGACATCTTGAATACGATTGTGAGGGAGGAGAGTATTTCGCTCTTGTTTCTTTAAGCAGTATAGGACCTACTTTGTCGGGTCCTGGACGTTTATTTGTTTTAAGTAAGTGGAGAGCTTTAAGGACTTCATCGGTTGTTATTTCAAAATTAGGCAATGCATGCTCGAGATTTACATCAGTACTGGTGTTGGTTGTAGTGGGAGGAAGACTGTTAGTACTAAATACCGAGGAAAAGTAATTGTTTAAGAGGTTTGCAATGTGTTGGCTGTCAGTTACTAGTGCACCGTCGCTGTTTGTTAAAGGTCCAATTCCACTTCTGATCGCCCTTCTGTTGTTTATGTAACTAAAGAAAGATTTCGGATTATTTTTACAGTTGGCAGCAATAGAGAGAGAGAGAGAGAGAGAGAGAGAGAGAGTGTGTGTGTGTGTGTGTGTGAGAGAGAGAGAGAGAGAGAGAGAGAGAGAGAGAGAGAGAGAGAAGCGTGCCTGTGTGTGTGTGTGTGTGTGTGTGTGTGTGTGTGTGTGTGTGTGTGTGTGTGTGTGTGTGTGTGTGTGTGTGTGTGTGTGTGTGTGTGTGTGTGTGTGTGTGTGTGTGTGTGTGTGTGTGTGTGTGTGTGTGTGTGCTTCCCCTCCCTCCATCAGTATTGCTCGGCCGTGTCAGCGCCTGTAGTCTCGTGCTGGCAGGGGATGAAGAGGTGCATTTTCTCCTTTACCTTCCCAAACCCATTACTATAATGCCTGTCCTTGAATCCTTGTCTTTTATTTGCCTCAGAGTGTTATGGGAGGAGACTGGTATTCCTTTCATTACTTCCTCCTGGTTAAGCCTTTTTCATGTTTTCATATAACAATTTTGAAGCCGTGTTATAGTTATTTTTTCGCTCCGCTTTGTCCTTCATGAAATGTGAGGATGTTGGTTTCATCCCCTTCCACATAAGGTAAATCATCGTCTTTCTTCTTTCTTCATCTCTCTTAATATAGTAACTGCTCATGCCATGTCCTTCAAAAATCATACATTTCGAAAACTACTTATAAAAGCGTGTTCCCTTTCTCATGTCACTTCCACCTTCGTGCAAATTTTATTCTTTATTATATTTTAAAAATCATAAGGAAAAAGTGTATATTTTCCTCTCTTTCACAGCATAAACCTGGAGACAGAAAAGTCAAAATACAATCGTGTGTTTCTGCCTTGAAATCTTTGCCAAAAACTATCATCCGCGGCTAATCGAGAAAAGAAAGTGAAATGAACTTTAAGAAATGGCATTGTTGCGTGTTTACGCTTGAAACACACACACACACACACACACACACACACACACACACACACACACACACACACACACAGTCTCAAACACACACTCACATGTTTTTTTTTTTTTTTACAGCAGAGGAGTCAGTTCAAGGGCATAAGAAACTTAACAAATGTAAAAAAAAAAGCCCGCTACTCACTGCTCCTAAAGAGAGTTAGAGGAGTGGCCGAAAGATAGGTCAATTTCGGGAGGAGAGGCGTCCTGATACCCTCCTCGTGAAAGAGTTCAAGTTGCATGCAGGAGGAAATACATATGAAGGAAGATTGTTCAAGAGTTTACCAGCGTGAGGGATGAAAGAGTGAAGATGCTGATTGACTCTTGCGTAAGGGATTTGGACAGTAAAGGGATGAGCTTGAGTAGAAAGTCGTGTGGCGAGGCCGGGAGGGGGAGGCATGCAGTTAGCAAGTTCGGAAGAGCAGTCGGCATGAAAATATCGATAGAAGATAGAAAGAGTGGCAACATGGCGGCGAAATTTAAGAGGTAGAAGACTATTAGTATGAGGAGGAGAGCTGATGAGACGAAGAGCCTTAGACTACACTCTGTCCAAGAGAGCTGTGTGAGTGGACCCCTCCACACGTGAGATGCATACTCCATACGAGGGCGGACAAGACCCCTGTGAATGGATAGCAACTGTGCGGGGGAGAAGAACTGGCAGAGACGGTACAGAACGCCCAGCCTCGAGGAAGCTGATTTAGTAAGAGAAGAGATATGAAGTTTCCAGTTGAGATTTTGAGTTAAGGATAGACCGAAGATGTTTAGTGTTGAAGAAGGAGATAGCTGAGTGTTGTCAAATAATAGGGGATAGTTGTTTGGAAGATTGTGTCTAGTGGATAGGTGGAGAAACTGTGTTTTTGAGGCTTTGAAGGACACCAAGTTCTTCTTGCCCCAGTCGGAACTAATAGTAAGGGCTGAGGCTAAGCGTTCTACCGCCTTCAGCCTGGGATCATTTAGTTCATGTTGCTGGTCGCTGTTATTCTCGATTCTGACCTCTTATTTATATTCTGCTCTTCAGCTTCATATTTTAGGAACAATAATGACGTCAAATTTGCTGACCCGCCACCGGTTGAACGAAGAGTCATCGGCGTAGGAATGGATAGGACAGTTCGTATTGGAAAGATCATCATTGAACAACAGAAAGAGAGTGGGAGATAGGCCAGAACCCTGCGGAACACCACTATTAATAGGTTTAGGGGAAGAATAGTGACCGTCTACCACAGCAGAAATAGAACGGTCAGAGAGGGAACTGGAGATAAAGGTACAGAGAGAAGGATAGAAACTGTAAGAGGGTAGTTTGGGAAGCAAAGATTTGTGCCAGACCCTATCAAAGGCTTTTGATATGTCCAGCGCAGTAGCAAAGGTTTCACCGAAACGGCTAAAAGAGGATGACCAAGAATTAGTTAGGAAGGCAAGATCACCAGTAGAACGCCCCTTGCGGAACCCATACTGGCGATCAGATAGAAGGTCAGAAGTGGAAAGGTGCTTTTGAATCTTCCGGTTCAGGATAGATTCAAAAGCTTTAGGCCCCTTTCACACGAGCGGTTTCTGCCGCATGACACCTGGACATCTACACTGTCAAGTGCGATGTCTGCTGCATCCACTTCGGTACCTCCTTCAGTCATATTTGTAATCTTCTCTTGAGGATCTTCTTTTGAGGGATCCCACAAACAAGGCCGTCTTTCAATCTCGGAGATCAGCAGCTCCGTGTCATGATAATTTTTAATTAGCCATAACCCTGAAATTTATATGCAGATGTTTGTTGTACAGAGGTATACATAATTAATATGCAAGACACTTACATTTTCAATATACACTAATTGAAAGTTCATAAGATGGAAAATATAGTGCATACCAGCTTTTCCAATGATGCAAAGTGGTCGCGTGCCTTTCCTTTCAGTGTTGACAGACAACTTTCCCTCGCCGCACGCGGCAAGCACCGCATATGTGAACGCGTCCATAGTAACACATGACCACCGGAACCGCTGTGCGGCATTTCTGCCCCTGCGGTCTTGCTGGCAGTCCGGCAATGTGCGGCTGTCGGAGCGGCAGTCCTGCCGCTCCGGCTTCGTGTGAACGCACCCATAGGAGTCAATGTAAAGCTAAACCGTCCGGCACGTGCCGCAGCAGCAGAAACCGCTCGTGTGAAAGGGGCCTAAGATAGACAAGAAAGCAAAGCTATAGGACGGTAGTTTGAGGGATTGGAACGGTCACCCTTCTTAAGCACAGGCTGTATGAAGGCATACTTCCAGCAGGAAGGAAAGGTAGATGTTGACAGGCAGAGGCGAAAGAGTTTAACCAGGCAGGGTGTCAGCACGGAAGCACATTTTATAAGGACAATAGGAGGCACTCCATCAGGTCCATAAGCCTTTTGAGGATTGAGGCCATAGAGGGCATAGAAAACATCATTCATAAGAATTTTAATAACAGGCATAAAGGAGTCAGAGAGGGGATGAGTAGGAGGAATATACCCAGAATCGTCCAGAGTGGAGTTTTTTGAGAAAGTTTAAGAGAAGAGTTCGAGAGAAGAGTTCAGCCTTAAGGCGCGTCCACACCAGAAATCTTTGTATGACAACAATGTATCCCAGACGTTTCTCAAGTGTTTCGGTAAACCACTGGGATACATTTGAATACCCTCGGGAAATAATGTTTCCTGTCCACACCTCAGGGTTTTTCTCAGGATGTCGGTGTGCGCGGAGACTACTGCAATGGCCTCTGTGTTTTACTTATTATTGCACTCACTGGAGAGAAGAAGAAAAGGAAACGCGTATGGGTAGGGTAGTTATATAGAAAGTTGAGCATTACAGAATTACTTACTTTCGGCGGAGCCAAGAGTTAATGGAGCAAGGTTTAATTAATTAATAATTTTCTTGGAAGGTCAACCACTGATTTTGAAGAACTATTACGAACGGTGGTTCCCAAAATACAACGAATCGATACCAGGCACAGAAAAGCCATTCCAGCTTCCATCTGCCTGCAGCTATAATCTGACAGGCGGAGATCCTTTTACGAGCCTCATTAACACCTTCGAAATGTGAAAGCTGAGTTTCCGTTCA
>NC_066515.1:8949257-8974257 GCF_024679095.1 Eriocheir sinensis | reverse complement strand
CTCATACCGTACTTTGATTATTATCCTTTTTTTCTATTTCATGAGTTTCCATGTTCCAGGTTTTATCCACCTCCTCCTCCTGCTCCTCCTTTTCCTCGTCCTCCTCCTCCTCATAACTGTCCTCCTCCTCCTCCTCCTTCTCACTGACCTCCTGCCTCCCGCAGGTCGCCCGGAGCAGCCTGCGCGATGCCTCGTGGTGAACAAGACCTATAACTCACTGGTGGTGGAATGCACGCCTGGGTCTGACGGCGGCCTGAAGCAGGTCTTCATTGCCAAGGTGAGCACACGAGAGATTTACATATATTTAATATAAAATCAGACCAAACAGACCCCATGGTCCAGACTGGGTGGTCTGCCCATAAACCTATGTGATTCTACATTAATCAGATGGCTCCAAAACGTTGCATTTCAACTCTAGTAAATATTAAGTTCAAGGAAATGACGGTCAAGCTTGTTTTTGAATTCGTGTTACACTGGACCACTGAAGGTGGGAGCTTATCCCATTCTCGCCCTACAACGTTGGTGATGAAAAATTTGGTGCAGTCTGAATTTACTTGTCTACATTTGAGTTTTATGCCCTTGTTCCTCGTTCGCAAAGTGTCATCGATCATAAACAATTTTGATCTGTCTACATTCGTGAAACCATTAAATATTTTAAAAGATTCGATCAGTTATCCTCGGAGGCGACGTTTCTCAAGAGAGAACATCTTAAGGCTGGAAAGCCTTTCTTCGTAGGATTTGTTGCGCAAGGATGGGATAATTTTTTGTTGTCCGACGCTGAACACCTAATTTAGCAATGTCCTTTGCATGGTAAGGAGACCAAAACTGTACCGCATATTCCAAGTGGGGTCTGACTAAGCTATTGTAGAGCGGAAGTATTACATCTATATTCTTGAATAAAAAGTTTATTTTAACGAAGCCCATCATTCTGTTCGCTTTATTTGCTGCGTCGATGCATTGTTATGAGAATGTGAGGTTTGACGCGATTTTGACTCCCAAGTCCTTAACGCATTGAACGATTTTGAGTTTAACGCTTACCAACGTATTGTCTCTCAACTTGTATCAACTATTGATCATTATTTAATTCAAATCATCATTTCTCCTGTTACTGAGTTATATCCAGTAATATGAATCTCTAATAATAACATATCCAATAATCCCAAAATGCATGGCTTTGCACAACATACCGCATCATCTATTGTTTACTGATCGTATTTCCTGTTGGCAATCATCTTCATTACTCTTAAATTGGTTTTACGATGACCTGTGTTCAAAGAGTAACACTTACCTAAATGCATCCGATAACACCAACACTTTCCCATCCTCTTCCCACACCTGTCCCTTGCCGCCGCCTGTGTTAGATAGCCTGTTCATAATGTACATTAAAAAAGATCTACTAGATTCAAGAATATGAAGAGTCCGCTACCTTTCACCGCATCTCTCCCCTCGCCCCCGACTACCTGGTCCCTCCAACCACTTGCATCCTCTCCCCGGCAGGTGTTCGAGGCGGTGACGGGCCGGGGACAGGTGAATGTGACCTCCGAATCTCCGATCTTCACCCTGGAGGGCCTCACACCTGGCCTCGACTACATCATCCAGGTGACGGCGTGGAACAAGCTGGGCAGCTCCGATCCCGTGAAGCTGGAGGCGCTCACCTACAAGATGGCTGAGAATAGGATGAGTGAGTAGCAGGAGAGAGAGAGAGAGAGAGAGAGAGAGAGAGAGAGAGAGAGAGAGAGAGAGAGAGAGAGAGAGAGAGAGAGAGAGAGATATCGTCCCAGTCAGAAAGAAAGAGGCAGCCACACAATCAGACAAATTTTCAAGGTCAATGAGCACAGCATTCAGTGAGATCAAATATATATTTAGGAGAGCAAGGTACTGAACAATGGCACGATACCAAGAATCGGATTATAAATTGAAATGGAACAGTACAAGGAGAAAGCAGGAGGCAAACCAGACTTACCGCGAAAGGAAGACAAATAAAGGATAGAGGGAAAAAAAAGGCAGCTTGCTGCTCGGGACGGAATGCACATGATGATTTAAATAGTTTAAGAATAAAGTGCTCCAGTAAGAAAAAAAAAAGAAAAAAAAAAGAAAGGCAAGTGAAAACGAACCACACCGCTCAAATAGCTACAGAAACACTTGGAAAAATTTGTGGCGGCGGGAAACAAAATGAAAAATACGCTTGAAGTGAATACAAAAATAAAAGTTCAAGTACAGAAAAATTGGCTTGACGCTTCAGAGAAAAAATAAAAACATACACTTCAAAGAAAAATATACGACGGAGACAACACCAAACAAAACAGAGAAAGTAGGCAGAGTTAGCCGAAATAATGATAATGCCTGGAGTCGGAGGGGGGCGGAGGGGGGAAGCGGAACGGAGTGAGTGATATTGCCGAGGCGGGGCGGACGGAACCTTCAAGTGGAATCAGTAACTCCGGTGAGGATTACTGACAGGGCTATTACTTATTGCTAGGGAGGAGAGGGCCGGAAGAAAGGAAGAAGGAAGGGTAGATTAGACGAGGATGGGAAGGGAATGCAAACGCGGGTTCATTTTATTTCCGCTCAGTCCGTCCCTCAAAGAGAATGCCTGAGTTTGAAATGAGAGAGAGAGAGAGAGAGAGAGAGAGAGAGAGAGAGAGAGAGAGAGAGATTGTGTGGTGGGATGCACGGCACAAACGTATGAATCATTGGAGGATAATTTCACTTACAAGACTTAGCGTTACTGAGTCACAATAAGAGGAGGAGCAGGAGGTAGAAGATGCAATAAAAGAAACAGCAGTGCCAGCTGGAGGAGGGGAATAACAGAACGAGAAGCAATTGTCCAAGTAAGAGGAGCAGCAGGAGAAGCAGGTGATTCAGCAGAACAAGAAGGAGGAGGAGGAAGAGGAATAAGATATAAATGAATTGTAGTAAGAATAGGAGAAGGAGAAATAAGAGAAGGCAGAGTAGTAAGAGTAAGAGGAGAAGAAGGTATATATAGGTCCCATAGGAGGAAGAATAAGAAATGAAGGAAGAGGAAGAAGAACAAAAGGAAGAGGAAGAGGAGGAGCAGCAGGAGCAGGAGAGAACAGAGGCCGAGGAGCAGCAATGTGAGGCTGATCAAGCAACCCTTAACTTATTTCTGCGTCATTCCTGGCCGGCAGCGACGCTTTGTGTGGAGACGCGAGTTTGTATCTGCTCGGCGCCTGTCATGTGTGGCCCCCTGCGTGCAGTGTGTGTGTGTGTGTGTGTGTGTGTGTGTGTGTGCGTGTGTGTGTGTGTGTGTGTGTGTGTGTGTGTGTGTGTGTGTGTGTGTGTGTGTGTGTGTGTGTGTGTGTAATTCACCACGGCCTGATCACGAGTTGGACTCTCTTTCGCTAGCAGGTACCCTCCGGACACGAGCAAGTACATGCTCAGTATCGTCGATCTCTGGGTACTGCCAGGACCTCACACACCACACACCCCATCCCCCTTGCTCAAGGGGTGACAGTAACCACTCCTAGTCAACGGAAAGTCTCCGGCCTGAGCGGGGCTCGAACTGCCGCCTGTTTGGCCGTGAAGCCTTGCAGCGCGGCGCTCTAGCCGATTGAGCTACCGGGGCGGTGTGTGTGTGTGTGTGTGTGTGTGTGTGTGTGTGTGTGACCTTGACCACTGTGGCTGCTATGGTTTGTGCATATGTTTGCCATTCCTCATCTTTGCTTCATCTCTCTTTTCATCCACTCTTTTCCTACTGTCTCCTCTCTCTCTCTCTCTCTCGTGGAATTACCCAACTCTTCTAATACCCGCACTGCACGAACAAGAAACTCATTTAGTTTTCCTTATCCATTTTCTTTATATTCATCAGAATTTCTCTTCCTTCACCCTTTACTTCTTGCAATACTTCCTCTCCCTCCTTCTCTTCCTTCTCTACCGACTCCTCGTTCTTGCACAAGTATTCTCATTCTCTCCTCTTTATCGCCCTTCTCGTCTAACATACGCCGTCGTTTTTGTCCTCTCAGTCGTACTCCTCCTCTTCTTGCTCCTCCTTTCCGTCCCTCTCCTTTTGCTCCTCCTCTCCGACCTCTTCCTCTTGCTCCTCCTTTCCGTCCCTCTTCTTTTGCTCCTCCTCTCCGACCTCCTCTTCCTCTTGCTCTTCTTTATGCTCCAGTGACACCCACGACCCGTCTCAATGGCGGGATCCTTTTTTCTTGCTTCGCTTAATGGACTAGAAAGATAGTGAACTCCCTCAACTTTCCCGCTGTAATAAGCAGTGTATGAGAGCCACTTGTTGTTATGAGAAAAGTTCTACGATTAGCTGTAGGTAATGTTAATCACGATTTATTTTGCCAGCTGTAACCCCCTATACCCAGCCGTCCACCTGTGGATACCCTCGCTACCCACTCGCTGCCTGGTATTCCCTTCCAGCACCCGCCGCCTCATCCTTTCCGTCCACTACTACCCTTTTGAACACCTCGCCTTGCTTCCTTGCCTCCTTTTAATTTCATCTCACCTCACACTTTCCAGTCATCTCCTATTCATATGAACATGCAACAGTCTATTTTCTCGTTTTTTGCTTTTCTGCACAAACAGGCGCATACGTACACTAAAACACACACACACACACACACACACACACACACACACACACACGGCCCGGTAGCTTAGTGGATAGAGCGTCTGCCTCACGACCAAAAGGACCGGGGTTCGATTCCCTGGCCGGGTGAAGATAACTTGGGTTTGTCTTCTTTCACGTGTAGCCCCTGTTCACCTAGCAGTGAGTAGGTGTGCGACGTAAGGTAAGGAGTTGTGACCTTGTTGTCGCGGTGTGTTGTGTGTAAGTGGTCTCAGTTCTACCCAAAGATCGGTACTATGAGCTCTGTGCTCTTCCGTACGGGAACGGCTGGGTGTCGAGAGAGACCCGCAGCAGACCAAGAGGTGAATTACACACACACACACCACACACACACACACACACACACACACCTCGGATTAACACCTACTCGCCATCCAGAAGAGGATTACCTTCCCGCCTCATTGCTCTACCACACCGCACTCCTCCACTTCCTCACCCGTCAAGCATCATCACAACTTTCCAACCGTTAAAGTAGACTACTTACCCTCACACCCCTTTCATATTGTATTTTCTTTAATAGTTACTCTTTACCTTATCATAATATGTAAATTTTCAGCCTAACGGCTGCAATTTCCTAAAGAAACCGATTATTATCATTATTATTATCATTATTATTATTATTATTATTATTATTATTATTATTATTATTATTATTACACTCATTCACTCATTCTCTCTCTCTCTCTCTCTCTCTCTCTCTCTCTCTCTCTCTCTCTCTCTCTCTCTCTCTCTCTCTCTCTCTCTCTCTCTCTCTCTCTCTCTTTTCTTTTCTTTTTTTTTAATCAAGTGTGTAGTAAGAAAAGGAAGTGGGTTAGTGGCAAAGGTACAGGTGAGGGAGAAGGAAAGACAACAGGAGTTTACAGTTGTATGGTGTAGGTTCGTTAGTTGTTCTGGTGTTGTTGATTGTTTATCGGGCACCTTATTTGTATACCCCGGGCGTGCTGGGTGTTTGTGTGTATGATTTGTTTGTGTGTAAAGCTAAGCTAAGCTATGGTGTCACCTTCGTGAAGGGGTGTGTGGGCGGTTGTTCTCGTAGTGACTTCAAGCTGCGCGGAACTACAACCCTTGACGTGGTTGTAGTTTACGTCGTCTTGCTGGTCGAGTTTCTCCTATATCTTGCCGGCTGCCTTTCGTAGCCTTGTGCTGACAAGTTGAACTCCGAGTCGGTGGTGTTGAGCTTCCGTGTTTTCCGTGTATGGATAGCCAACTTCTGTCCCGTGGCAAATCTCAGCGTTTTGGTCTGGAGCCTCTGTAGCTGTAGCATCTTGGTGTGGGAGCCATGTGTGTCGGGATGGGTGAGTTGTCTCGTATAGGAAGGAACTTCGTCTTTACTAGATATAGTTTGAGCCTTTCTGTTTAGAGATGTGAAAGCTGTTTTCACTTTCATGGTTTTGTCGTTGACGTGCTTAACGATGTCACTGTGTGGCCTAATATTGTTTTCGGTGGGGGTTGGTGTTGCCTTGTATTTGTATGTCGTTTTTTTTTTCTGCCGAATGCGACCACTTTTTTTCGAATATATTGAGTCTGTTCGCTTCCCGCATGACAAGGGCGTTGTGGTCGTCTAGGGCAGGGTTTCTCAGTGTGGGCCATACGCCCCCCCTGGGGGCCATGAAAAATTTTCAGGGACCATAGAACAAAATTAGGAAAGTGGGGGGCCATAAGAGGCCACAGAACTTCCTGAGTTTGCGTTGCTCATATGAGCTTAATATTTTCACATTTATTTTATGGTGTTTTCTTATCAGCTGTTCTACTGCTTAATTTAGCAACTTCAGCGTCTTTTTGCTGTAATCCTGGCAACATTTACTTCCCATGAGCTGGCAACACTGGATTCAGGGTTGCTATGTTTATCCTATTAAGGACATTCCGTCCCATTTTGGTCCGTTTGTCCTTTAATTTTTCTGAAAAAAAGAAAAGACAGCCTTTATCTGCCTTTTTTTAGACAGTATATCTTTTTCCTGCTTACACGTTAACATAAGGCAGCGCTAACGAATTGAGTCAGACTGTCAGAGCATGTTCGTGTACGTATAGTAGTGGTACCAGTATTGAACGCGTTATTTATTTATCTGTTTTTTACATCGCAACCTATAGCGCCGTTAGGCTTCCTCACTGGTGGGGCTTGATGGTCGTCCCAGCCCGTTGTGGCGCAGGCGAGTGTTTATAGTGGCGCCATCTTGCACTGGCTCATACTGCCCTCCGGAGCTCATCTTTGAGCCTCTCCTTGGAGAAGTTATCTAGAGTCCGGGTTGATAGGTGGTCTTTAGGGCAGCATGTGGGTAGTCTTAGGCCACTCGGCGGTGACTGAAAAATATTAGCTGTGTACCGGCCAGGATTCGAACCGACGCCCCTCCTGGATCTGCCGAACGCGACGCCGGCACGCTACCACTCAGCCACCGCCTGCTCCTAACAACGATCCTTACTATATCTACTTCGCAATCTGTAGTAACTTAGGGGGGGCCACGATAAATCAAATTACCTTGGAGGGGGCCACTGCCGAAAAAAGGTCGAGAAACCGTGGTATAGGGTACCGTTGGAGGTCACTATTTGTGTCGCGTCCTCAACATAATATATATTCATACAGGTTGTATTATCAGGCCGGGGCATGTCAGAGGTGCAAGTGATGAAGTGTTGGTGATAGCACGCTGCCCTGTGGCGCGCCGCTGTGCAGGGGGAAGGGGGTGATATTGCTGACTTGACCCGAATGGAAACTGTGCGTTGATCGAGGAAGCTGCATAACAGTTATTCTGTTAACTCCGGCAGTCCGAGTTGAAGTAGTTTGTATTGCAAGCCTTGTAACCAGACTTTATCAAACGCCTTGCTGGTGTCGCGTTGGATAATAGTGCAGTTTGTTCCTTGTCCTTTAATGAAAGCTACCTTTTCGTTGGCGATGGAGATGGCTGACGTGGTGCTCCTCCCTGCCCTGAAGCCGTACTGGGATGGGTTATAAAGGTTATTTTTCTCGAGGTGACATCTGAGGAGTAAGTTAATTATTCTTTCGAAGATTTTTCCTGGGACTTCTAGGAGTGAGATCGGCCTGTAGTTTTGGGGATCCGTGGATGATTTGCCTGGCTTTCTCTCTCTCTCCCTCTTTACCCCCCCCCCGCTGTCAAGTCCTTCTGCAGGCCACTTATCGCATTAAATATTTCCACAGGGGACGAACAAGGCGGTGAAGGCGGCGGCGGCGGCCATGGGAGCGGGCTGCTGCTGGTGAGCCTGGTGGTGGCGGCCGCTGTGGTGACGGTGGCGGCGGCGGCGGGCCTGGCTGGGCGCTGCCTTTGGGCGCTTCGGCACGACAGAGATCTGATTACCGGTGGAAACAGGTAAGATGATGTTGGTGATGAGGCTGGTGAAGGTTTGTGGTGATGGTGGTGAGGGACGCGGGAATAGGTAGTGTGGCGAGGTGTTGATGACGGGGAGCAGGATGTATGGTGACAGTGAAGAGGGTCATGATGAGGAGGATATATATATATATATATATATATATATATATATATATATATATATATATATATATATATATATATATATTTTTTTTTTTTTTTTTTGGGGGGCCGACTTAAGTGAAGATTTGTTTTTTTTGTTACATTACGGTGATCGTTTATATAAGTGCTCTGCCACATGCCCCACCCGTACGGGGATCGTATATATAATCATCACGCTCTACGGCTACGCTCCCTACGTTTCAAATATACCGCCAGTTCTTGACTCAGAAGAATGGTGGAGGCATCTGGCATCCGTACATATACTCATTCGTCTCTACGCGCAGCCTACCGAAGGCCACAGATCATTTTCCACTTTTGTTCGGAATACATCTGGCATGTCACGTGACGCGTCAAGCAGTTCCTCTGCTCCGGGCGGAAGTAGACCGCAAGTGAATCAAAGTGACAGTGACTCTGATGATTGCTATGGTAGTGACATTGACAGAGGAGGGAGAAGAGAGGAGAAGAGAAGAGAAGAGACGAGACGAGACGAGACGCGAGGCGAGGCGAGGCGAGACAAGACGAGACGGGAGAGGAGGGAGGGAGGGGAAGGGGAGAGAGGGAGGAGAGGAGAAGAGGGAGGAGATGAGGAGAGGGAGGGAGGAGGAGAGGAGAAGAGAAGAGAAGAGAGGAGGAGAGAGAGAAGAGGGGAGGAGAGAAAAGAAGAGGGGAGGAGAGAAGAGGGGAGGAGAAGAGAGAAGAGAAGAGAAGAGGAGAGAAGAGAAGAGAAGAGGGGAGGAGAGAGGATAAGAGAAGAGGAGAGAGGAGAAGAGAAGAGGGGAGGAGAGGAGAGAAGAGAAGAGAAGAGAAGACGAGACGAGAGAGAGGAGAGAGAGAGAAGAGGGAGGAGAGAGAGAGAGGGAAGAGGGAGGAGAGAGAGAGAGAGAGAGAGAGAGAGAGAGAGAGAGAGAGAGAGAGAGAGAGAGAGAGAGAGAGAGAGAGAGAGAGAGAGAGTGTGGAGAGAGAGAGAGAGAGAGAGAGAGAGAGAGAGAGAGAGAGAGAGAGAGAGAGAGGTGGGAGAGAGGAGGGAGGAGGAGAGAGGGAGTGAGGGAGAGGAGGGGAGGGAGGGAGGGGAGGGGAGGGGAGAGGGAGGGAGGAGGGAGGGGAGGAGAGGGGGGAGGGGGAAACATGGAAACATGGACTAGCAGGCAGCAGAAAGCCTGTTGGCTCATTACTAGGCTGCCTGCGTTCAGTGATTTAATCAGTCCGTTTGCCATAGGAGTGGCTTGCAGGAAGGATTAAAGCACTTGTGTACCTACTCTTGGGAACGTTCAGTTCACACCCGTTGCAGTAAAGTGGCGATCAATGCGTTTCTTGAAGGAGTTGATGGTCTCTGCGCTAACCACTTCTGCAGGAAGGCTGTTCCAGTGGCGAACAACTGTATTCGAGAAATAACTCCTGCCGATGTCGGTATTGCATCGCTTTGCTTGAATTGGTTTTCCGTTGTTTCTTGTTCTCAGGTTAGTTTGTAGCGTGAAGAGTTTGGAGTGATCAACGTTGCTGAGCTTGTTCAGGTAAAGGGAGAGAGGAGGGAGGGAGGGAGGAGGGAGAGGGAGGAGGAGGAGGAGGAGGAGAGAGAGAGAGAGAGAGAGAGAGAGAGAGAGAGAGAGAGTGTGTGGGGTGCTTCCACGCGACACGTCACGTCCACGAGAAAATGCGCAATATTTAGGGCAGTCATAACTTTTTTATTATTATAAGGAGAGAAGTTTTATTACTCCACCATATATACTAGATGAATATACAATTATTGGAAAGAAAAAACACACCATTTCCACCTCTTTTAAATGTCTAAATTTTCCTCGTGCATAGCATCCAGAGAATTATCCCGCCACCCGTACTCTAAGGGGACACAGACCAAGGACCAAACAAAATATATAGCCTGTTAGTGCAATGGAAAAAAGTCATTAAGACCCCAAAGGGAGATGATGAAATTTAGTAATAGGTGGAAGTAAGTGTGAAGGTGGTGATGATGTTAGGGGTGATGGCTGAGGAAGAAGAATAGAAATGGAAGAAAACGAAGAATCTGAAGAATGAAGAACGATGAGTAAAAAAGAAAGTTGGTGGTGATATTAAATGGCGGGTCAATAATCTCTCTCTCTCTCTCTCTCTCTCTCTCTCTCTCTCTCTCGTGCTGCCTTTGTGTAGAAATAAAGTAATGTTATATTTGTTACCTCGCTCCATTATGATTAGAGTTTTTATAAATTTATAACGAAGTAGAAAGTCTTTATAATGAAGAAGATAAGGAGGAAGAGGAGGAGGAAGAACACAAAGTAAGAACAAACAACAGCAGACCTGCTGGTCCTTACGAGGCTGTTTGTGACAAGCTACACTAACTATCTAATAAAAGGTGGAAGATGAAGGACAGCAAAGGTGAAGGCTCCTCCCCACCCCCCCATCCCTCCAGCCAAAGCTGGCAGGAAAGGAAAAAAGAACCATGCAGCATGGACAAACTGCATGGAAATTATGTAGGAAAGAGGAAAGAACTACCATTACTGCTACCACTAACCGGGCGATAAAAAACGGACAAGGACACCAGTATTCGAAAGAACGTTATTACGACAATGAGTAATATCTAAGTTGCTGGTTGGATTCAAAATACTTGTCTAATCTTTTCTTGAAGGCCGTAACTGTTGTACTATCAACTACGTCACAGGGTAGAGGATTCCAAACATTAACGACTCGATTTAAGAAAAAGTGTTTGGCTTCGTGCGACAAGAATATTTTACCACCTATCTTGAAATTGTTATTTCGTCTTGTTCTATTTGATCGATCAGTTGTAATCTTCCGCATTAATATCACTGAAGCCTTTAAACATTTTAAACACTTCTATTAGATCGCCTCGCATTCTTCGTTTTGTTAGGCTGAATAAATTTACTTCTTAAAAGCTTTTGTTCATAAGATATTTTTTTCAACCTAGGAATCATATTTGTTGCTCGCCGTTGAGCCCGTTCTAACTTTTCTACGTCTTTTCTGTTATAGGAAGACCAAAACTGTACACAGTACTCTAGATGGGGTCGAACCATCGAATTATACAGTTATAATATTACCTTTTCCGATTTATTATTAAAGACTCGTCCGATGAAGCCAACCAATTTGTTTCCGGTTTTAACTACCTCTGAACAATGCTAACTTGGCTTTAAATCGCTTGATATAGTGATTCCAAGATCCTTTTCTTTACTTACTGCAGAAAGTTGTTGGCCATTCATTACGTACTGTACGCGATTGTTATTGTTTCCGATGTGTAACACTTTACATTTGTCAACGTTAAATTTTATTTGAATTTCATTTGCCATTGATTGGTCCAACGTGCAAGTCGATCTAGATCTGATTGTAATGTTTCTTAGTCGAGTGTCGTAGGTACCTTACTAGCGATTTTTTGTGTCATCAGCAAATTTTGATATTTTGCAAGTGAGCCCATCATCGATATCTTTAACATAAATTAAGAAGAGCATGGGACCAAGCACTGATCCTTGAGGTATGCCGCTTCTAACATCGAGCCAGTTAGAGGAAACACCGTTTAGAATTACATATGTTTCCGCTCAGAGAGCCAGTCCACAAGCCAATTGTGAACGTTACTTGACATACCGTGCGCAAATAGTTTACTGAGCAATCGTTGGTGGGGGACCTTATCAAATGCCTTTTGAAAATCCAGATATATGATATCTACTGATCTGCTTTCATCGAACACCTCAAAAATATAATGAAAAAATCAAGCAAGTTAGTTAAACACGAACGTTTACTACGAAAACCATGTTGCGAATTATTTATTATATTATTTTCTTCGAAGAATTTCACCATATTGTCGCGAATGAGTCTCCATTAACTTACAAAACAATTGACGTCAGGCTAATTGGTCGATAGTTTCCTGGATGAGACTTTTCCCATTTTTTTAAAAATTAGTGTGATATTTGCTAGTTTCCGATCCGACGGAACTTTTCCAGCTGTTAAAGATTTATTGAATAAGACAGAGAGCGGTTTACAAATTTGATATTTGATTTCTTTTAAATTTCTAGGGGTAATTTTGTCTGGACCAGGACTTTACTCATTTTAATCTTTTCAATTGTGCGTAAAATGTCACCTTCTATGACGAGCACGCCATTTAAAATATTTTCGGTCCTTTTAACCTCCGGCGGTTGAGATGATGAACAATCTTCGTCGGTAAATACGGATGCGAAAAAAGTTATTTAGGATTGCAGCCATTTCATTTACATCGTTCGTTTTCATTAGCAAGCGGTCCGATACTACAAGTGAGTGACTTTATTATTTACATAGCTAAAAAAAGAATAGGATTAGATTTTCTTGTTTCCGCTATATATTCTTCAAGATTTTTCTTGCTTCGTTTTATTAATTTCTTTGTTTCGCGGCGAGTTCTGTCCAACTCTAGTTTGTCAGTCTCACTCTGGTTTGTCAGCCTCACTCTGAGTTGATATGTATCTACTGTACAGCCAACGCGTTTTTTTTTTTTTTTTAAGAGAGAAGCTATTTTTAATTTCCTATTCCACCATTTGGGTTTCTTTTTAATAGATGAACGTCTGTTACCATAGGGTACGCATATGCTTATGGCATTGTTCAATATTGTGGTGAAGGCCTCCCACGATTTATGAATATCTGTTTCCATAGAAATTACTGTCCAGTCAGAATTATTTAGAATTGATCGGAGTTTTACGAAATTCGCTCTCTGATAATCTGGCACCTTTTCTTTTCACTGGCAAGTTAAAGTCCCCCACAATTACTGCCTCGCAACTGCTACTTGTTTATAAAATTAATTCACTTAACGCATGATAGATATCCGGAGTCTGCCCTAGCGGTCAATAGATTAGTCCAACTACTATTTTACGAGACTTATTTTTTATTTCAATGAAGACAGTGTATACATTGATTATAATATCTGTTTTCACGGATACTGGATGGAGAGAGTTTTGGATATATAAGATAACGCCTCCACCCTGTATGTTCTCTTTTTCATGACTAAAAATGGTATAACCCGGTAATCTATATTGCGCGATGAAATCTCTATTTGAAGTGTCTATCCAAGATTATGTGACCCCGATGATGTGATGTAGCAACGAGTGTTTCTAAGTCTTCAAATTTGTTATGTAGGCTAGAAGGGTTTATATAGCAAGGTTTAATGTGATTCGAGTCGGGGGTTGTGCAGGTTGATTGCTCCCTCACGGTGGACCTGCTGATGTTCTCACCATGGCGTTTTTTTTTTTTTTTTCCTTTTGGAGGAGGAGGAGGAGGACTTGATGGTGGTGGTGGTGGTAGCGGTACGGGTGGTGGCGTTAGAGGGACGAAAGGAGAAGGAAGACAAGAAGGAGGAAAATCTTGGTGATGACGGTGATCATTAGGAAAAGAGGAAAAACGTGGGATTGATGACAACGACGATTACTATTATTCCTTTGCTCACAAAAGACGAAAAAGATGATGAAGGAGGGCGAGTAAGAGGAGAAGAAAGATAATTTTTTTAGTTTGTTTCTACTTCTGGAGGGATGGCTGCAAGGGAGAAGGAAGTGGAGAAATTTGTGATGAGTGGATGGAGTCTTCGCACTCGCGCGCGTGCGCACACACACACACACACACACACACACACACACACACACACACACACACACAGACACACACTCATGATACGGAGCGTCACATACCAATACTCACACGTTCACACGCCAACAATAAAATTACCCCCAAAGGAACTCCCAGTGGACCAAATTTCCTAACAAACCTTAATTCTCCTTAAAGATATTTGACTTTTTTCTTCATGCTTGATAGCCGTTTGTTCATGGGAACATACTGGGTACTTCTCTTTTTTGTACCGTTTCTCCTGATTGAAATTTTTATTGATATTTACTTTTTTTCCCATATAATTTCCATCTCTCCATAAGAACATATTGGGTACTCACTTTTCGATTGTGTTATCAAAGCCCTTCGTACCTTTCTAATAGCATCACCGGTACTACATTATGCAGGTACGTGTTACATGATTTCTTTACACTCACGGCGCCGTAAACCTGACCGCCTGTCTCGCTTTCCCCAGGAACATAAAAGGCTACTTGGCGCCGCCTGAGACGCACAGCAAACGGCTCTCAGGTGAGGACGGAACAGGTGAGCCAGCCGCCCATCCTGATAGAGAGAGAGAGAGAGAGAGAGAGAGAGAGAGAGAGAGAGAGAGTATTTTTTAACATTTATTGTGTGTGTTCTTTTCTTTTCGTTTAATATGACATTTTTTTAAACATTTATGTCGTCTCTATTATGCCAGTATTGAGTATTATTACATTGATTAATTGACTGATTGAGTGAGTGAGTGATGAATTGCATGTTCCATTTCATGTGTGTAAAAATCGCATAATTCCACATAAAACGCACAAATGACTGCGAAATATCCAGTCAGGAACGAACGTCCGGTTTTTGCAATATAAACTGCACTGGACGTCAAAATAACCGCCTCTTTGATATGTCCCGGTTCATTCATACTTTTCATCACCACCGTCACCATCACCCCCCCCTACCTCTTTTTCTTCCTCCGTGAGATTTTGAACCAAAGACGCGAGACTGAGGAAGCTTGAGCGTCATGCAAAGCGTTATAAGAGGAAGAGCAAACTTAAGGGAAAGCGATAAATGAAGAGATAATAAAATGTGAAAAATGAAGGGGGCGCGTGTGATGGAAGGAGAGGAAGGACAAGGACGAAGAAACGAAGATGAGGGGAGAGAGAGAGAGAGAGAGAGAGAGAGAGAGAGAGAGAGAGAGAGAGAGAGAGAGAGAGAGAGAGAGAGAGAGAGAGAGATGATGACTGAAGGGACAGAAGAAATTGACTAAAGATGGGTGATAAAGGCGGAATGACCCGAAGAAAGAGAGATGAGAAGGAAATAACTGTTGACTTCGATTTTCTACAGTGGTCATATTTATCATTTCATTGTCTCATTTTGTCCATCTATCTGTTATCAGTCTTATCATGTCCGTAGAGAGAAAGTTTCGTATCCTTTTTTGATGGCTCAGTGTTCTTTAAATTTTTCTTTTTTTCGGTTTAATTATATTTCAACATTTCCCTCACAACCCGTTTGCTGGCCCAGTGACGGTGGTAAGAGCTGTCGGTGCCTCGCGAGCTTGGCAGATGTCCGCCGCCTCCCCAGTGTGTCTTCCGTTGGCTATGTTAGCGAAGTGTTTGCTGGCGAGTGGAAGGCTCCAGTATTCGCTTTCCCCCCATCGGAGGAAAATTATGGTCGACATTTTTTTTTGGTCTGCCATGCTCTTTAAGGAATACGACTGAGTGGATTTTTAGGGCGTTCCAAGCGTGCGTGTCTGTGATGTGTCCTTGCACACAAAACTAAAATATAATAGATTTTTTATCCACGTAAATATATATAATCCGCATCATCCCATGGACGTTTATCTTTTTTTTATATAGGGGGGCAGCGGTTTGTGTTGTCAGGCAGCCAGTTTAAGCTGATAAATATTTATTCGTTTTTTTACACCGCTCTGAAAATTATTAATTCGTCCACTGAATAATTGAGTACAGCAAACATTTTATCCTTTCGTTGCGTTGTTTAGCCTGACCTGCAGACATTATAAATATGTATGCACAGAGAGAGAGAGAGAGAGAGAGAGAGAGAGAGAGAGAGAGAGAGAGAGAGAGAGAGAGAGAGAGAGAGAGAGAGACTCCTTGGAACACCGCAGGGACGTAGCTACTCTTGTGGTGCTTCACAAGGCACAAGTGCAAGGAGTGCCACAACTGGCGGGCCTACGCCAACCTCCGAGAGTCACCACGCGGGACACGAGAACGGTGCTATTCCGTGGTGACGCAGTGGAGGTGCCGCGTTCCCGTACCAGCCAGCACCAACGCACCTTTTCGGGAAGAGTCTGCCGGATGTGGAACATGTTCACGGCCAGTGTTCCAAACATCCGGGAGATGAACACCCAAAAAATAAAACTGTCGGCCCACCATTGGAGGGGCTCACTCCCCACTCCACTGACACTCGTGGTGGAGCAGTGATACAAGTGCAGTGTGTACACACATGTATTCTGTATTGTATGTTTTTTTGTGTATATATTTGTTTTTTTTAGTTTATGTAGTTATTTTTTTATATAGATTTTATTCTGCCCTTTGAATAGGGAGCACACGACAGTGCACCTTTGGGTTTGTAAATGGTATATATGTATCTATGTTTAAATAAAGAGAGAGAGAGAGAGAGAGAGAGAGAGAGAGAGAGAGAGAGAGAGAGAGAAGTGGTTGGTGTTAATGGACGTCACTCGAGTTCTAGAGCCAGGAGAGGCAAGGCGAAATGAGGGAAGGAGGAAGGAAAGCTCATAGGGGAGTTGAAAGAGAGGAGGGGAAGAGAGTTAAGGCGAGGGAGCAGAGAAGACGTAGAAATCTTCCAATGCCTTTCCTCACACTTCAACAGAGAGAATGGAAAGGGAGGGGAAGTGAGGAAAGGAATTAGGTTACATGGATGAGGGGGAGAAAAAGGAAGCGGAGTGAAGGGAGGAGTTAGTTTATATGGATGAATGGGAGGAAGGGGAAGGGAAAGATATGCCTTCAAATACCATTACTCACGATATTACACTGGAGGGAAGAAACAGGGAAAAGGAAGAGAGGAGTAAAGAGAGGAGGGTGAGGATTAGATAAGCCCATCACGAGAAGAAGCAAGGGAGGGGAAATAAGAAAGAAAAAAACTGAAAGACGAGACGAGTGTAAATAAGAAAGTAAATCGAGAGTAAGTAGAAATAAAATAAGTAGGGATATATAAAGTACATAGATAGGATATGCAAAGATATAATATATAGGGATATATTAATATGGAAAACTTTATAAAGTCTGAATATATATAAAAAAAATGACAAATGCCTTCCAGCGCCATTCCTCACCTTACCACAGTTGGAGACGAGGGGAAGGCGGGGGGAACGAGGGGAAGAGGCAAGGAGTATAAGCCTAGCAGCGTGGCCTCCCCATAAAATACTTTTGGACATAGTTCATGGCGGACGCCCCAAGAATTACGACAAAGTTTATATCACTGACATATCCTTAACTTGTCCTTGCTGCCCCATTCCTCTCTCTCTTCTACAGTAATTTTATCCTCCTTCTCTACAGCCGTATCCTTTCTCCTTACTTCCTTTCGCAGGATCCTTCCCTTCCTGCTGCTCCATTCTTGTCCCTCCTACTGATTATCCTTCCCTCTTGCCCCATACCTCTCTCTTTCCTCCCTGTACGTTTTCTCCTTCCCCACTCCCCCATTCCTCTCTTCCCTCCTGACCCCCCCTCTCTCTCTCTCTCTCTCTCTCTCTCTCTCTCTCTCTCTCTCTCTCTCTCTCTATCTCTCTCTCTCTCTCTCTCTCACTCTCTCTCTCTCTCTCTCTTTTTTTTTTATTTAAACATGTTCAGTACATTAGTACATGGCAATATTATTTTTCGAAGCTAAAGTTCCCCCGACCGTTGGGGAGCTATTTAAAAGTTTCTGCCGAGGTTACAATTATATACATGTTTGTAAATTATTTGCAAGCGTTTACATTTACGCTTTTTACGGTGGGTGTAGGAGTAGCCACCTGTGGGACGCAACCTTCATCTGCTGAGTGGACAGTTGTGTCACGTCCACATCAGCAGTGAGGTTGTTCCACCACACCACCGCTGCGATGGAGAAGGCACCTTGGTGGGTGCTGAAGCGGGCCATTGACACTTCCAGGAGGGAGGCGTTGCTCAGCACCGTTCTTGTGCTGCGCTCAGACCTCCTCCAGGTAGCCCTCAGGTCCGTCAGGTGGGGCACTAGGCCCACTTGTGCCTTGTGTAGCACCGTCAGGGCAGCGACGCGGCGACGGTGCTCCAGGCTGTTCAGCTGGTTCGTGGCTGCTCTTGCCCGTCCCTCGTGTGGTTGTTGTTGTTGTTGTTGTTGTTGTTGCTGTCGATGTTGTTGTCGCTGTCTCTCCCACTGGATCGGTCGGTGGTGCTGGGTGCCGTTGATGAGGCGTTCAGCCCTCCTCTGCACCTTGTCTAGCAGGTTGAGGTGGCAGAGGGCGCTGGCCATCCAGGTGAGCGGTGCATACTCCATCACTGGAAGGACTTGTGCCTTATAGAGGGTGTTCAGGCCTTCAGCGTCGAGGACGTTCTTCATGCGGCGCAGGAGGTTTACCTTCTGGGAGGCTTTATGTGCCACCCTTTCAAGGTGACGGTCGAACCGCAGCTGGGAGTCCACCTCCACGCCCAGCATGTCGACGCTGGACTGCAGAGGGATGGTGTCGTTCCCGAATCTCAGCCTGCCGTGGAGCTGCCTCGCGTCCTCCCGAGAACGTGTTATTACCATGACCTGGGTTTTGTCAGGGGCAAACCTGACTTGCCACCTCTTTCCCCAAGCCATTATGTCTGCCAACTGTCTGTTGACGGACTCTATCACGTCCTGGGCTTCCTCCCTCTTGTATGTTCTGGAGAGGGTGCAGTCGTCGGCGTAGGCGCTTGCTGCCGGGATGGTTTGCAGGAGGTCGTTAAAGTATATGTTCCACAGAATAGGTCCAAGGACGGACCCCTGTGGAACGGAGGCCTCCACCGGGAAGCTGGTCGAGGTGCTTCCATTGACTGCTACACGGAGGCTCCTGCCTAACAGGTAGTTTGAGAGCAGGCGCAGCAGGTCCCCCGTGATGCCTAGTTGCTATAGCTTCGCCGTCAAACCGCGGTGCCAAACGGAGTCGAACGCGCCAGTTATATCCAGGGCAATCATGAGAGAGGGGTGGCCGTCATCAAGGGCGTCATGCCAGGACTTTGAGAGGAGATGGAGGAGGTCTGAAGTAGAGCGGCCCTTCCGAAAACCAAACTGCTTCGGTGACTGCAGGTGGTTTTCCTCGAGGAAGGATGTCAGTTGCTCCCCGATGATCCTCTCAAATATCTTGCTGATGATTGGGAGGAGTGATATTGACCTGTAATTGCCCGGCTCAGACCTGGATTTTTTCCTGTGTACGGGTGTGACTCTGGCCTCCTTCCACTGCGCAGGCCACACCCCGCTCTGCAAGCATCGCCGGAAGATTTGGGCGAGGGGGCTGGTGAGCTCATTGGAGCATCGCCGCAGTAAGTATGGACTCACGCTGTCAGGGTCTGGCGCCTTCCTGGTGTTGACGCCCCTCAGATGTCTCCTGACAGCGTCCTCAGAGATTAGCACACTCTCTAGTCTTGACGCGATGAGTTGGGGGAGGGTGGGCAGCTGCCTGTCTGGTTCCTGGGTTGTCATCTTTTGACTGAAGTGACAGGCCAGCAGGTCAGCCTTTTCCCGGCTGGTGATGGCCAGGTCTCCGTCAGGTTTCCTCAGGGGCGGGATACGTTCCTGGGGGGTGAGGCCTTGCTGCTCCTTCACCAGCCCCCACCACTGTTTCGGGTCGGTTTGGTTAGAGGGCAGCTTTCTCCTCCTGTTGGCATCCCACCTTTCCTTTGCCCACTTTGCTGTCCTCGTCATATTTTTGCAAGCTCGTCTGTGTTGGGCCGTATTTTCCCGTGTGGCGTGTCTTTTGTATCGTGCCCAGGCCTTGTGTTTCCTTTCGGCTGCAACACGGCACCTGTACCCGAACCAAGGCTGGTCTTTTGGGCTGGTTGAGTAGGTGCGGTGAGGGACGTGTTGCTGCTGGACGGTATTGAGGACAGTGGTGAGGTCGGAGACGTCATGCTGTGGATCACCGTTAAGGACTGTGCCCCATGCAGTCGCTCCCAGGGCCTGCCTTGCAGCCGTCCAGTCCGCGCGGTCCCATAGCCAGATGACTCGCTGGTGTTCCTCTTCACGTGCTGGGGCCAGGCTGATGGTGGTGAGTACGGCGTTGTGGTCGGAACTGCCCACACGGTCTGGTGGGCAGCACAGCACGCAGTCACTCGGCAGGTCTGTGAGCACAGGGTCCAGGGAGCCTCCACGCTGATGTGTCGGGAACTCAACATGGTTGTGCAATCCATGCACCGCTGTGAGCTCGGTGAAGGCCTTCGCCACCAGGTGTTAATTTAGGTCGCCCACAACCATCGCGTACTGACAGCTGTGGACAGCCATAAGGTCGTCCAGGTGCTCTGTGCGGGAGATGAGGGGGGCGCTGCCTTGCCACTGTGTCCGGTACATGGCACAGAGTAGCAGAGCGCTCCTGTCCTCGAGAATGATGCGGAGGAACATCATCTCCATATGCAGGGGAGTGTCTGTGGTGAGGACGTCCATCTGCAGGCCGTTTCGGTGGCAAACAGCAATACCTCCCCCCTGTCTTGTGTGGCGGTCTCGTCTGGCCCAGTGCGATCTTATCACAGGATCTTATCACAGGTGGTGGCGCATGTGTCGTCCAGGAAGGTCTCCACTGTCACCACTATGTCGATGTGGTGCCTGAGGACGAAGGCGTGTGTCAGCTCCCCGATGTTGGTCCTAAAGCCTCGTACGTTGGCGGACAGAATCTTGAGGCCGCTGGTGTCTGTATTGCCTTATCGGATCAGCGGAAGGGGATTGTGCAGGGGATGAGGCCAGGATGGGTAGGGCGGGGCGTGCACCGCTTGCTGGTAGGGAGCAGGCTGGATGATGGGTGGCTGGTGTTCAGACAGGATTGCTCGAAGCAGTCGTTCCTGTCTGATGTCGGCGGTTCGAACGTAACACTCGTCATCGGTGTGTCCTCGCCGCTGGCAGTACGCACACTCAAGACTTCGCTTTGCCTCTGCCTGCCTCTTGCGACACTGGTCAGCGAGGTGCCCACGTCGGCCACAGAAGTCTCAGATGGTCTCAGTGCAGTGATTGACTGTGTGGCCGCGCTGACGGGACCTGCCACAGAAGGGTGGTGAGGCCTGAGTCCAGAGGGGTTGGGGGCAATGGTGTGTGTGCCGTGATGTGTCTCCGCGTCCGCGGTTGTAGTGGTGATGGTAGCGAGGAGGACGGGAGGGGGGTGGAGGAGTGGATCGGCCAGGAGAGGGGGTTCTGTTTCTGACAGAGGACGGGGGGTTTGTTTGGCCTGGGTGGGTTGGCCCGGCCGGCGGCGAGGGGGTGGGGCTGTCTTGGCGTCTTCTGGGGGGTCGTGAGTCACCTTCCTCAGTGCTCTGGGCTTCCCTGATTCCCACCAGCCGCGCCAGCTGTGGTGGGAGGAGCACACCTCCTGCCAGTCATGGTCAATTTTCCTTGGCGGGGCATTTGTGGCTTGTGTGCTGGGGGGAGGGATGTGGGTTTCCTGTTCAACTTGTGACAGGGCATCGATGGAGCTGAGGGTTTCAACCAATGCTTCTCTTTGCTTCCTAGTTCTTTCACTCCGCGCCCGATATGTCTCCACAATGCACTTAAGGCCGTGTACCTCATTCCTAAGTCGGAGAATGATGTCAACAAGGCCTTCAGGCGGGTTGGAGAGAAGATCCTCCCTGACGGCGCTGTCCTCCGTTTCAATTGGTGGTTGTGGGCCGAGCGGGTCGGGCTGGGAGGCTGCTGGCGTGCTGGGCGGTGTGTCATCAGCGGCCGTGTAGGTGACGGGGTGAGGAATGCCGGCTGCTCGCCTCAGTTCCTCAGTCGTGGAGCAGCAGAAAGGGCCATCATTGAAGTAGTCTGCGCAAGCCAGGTTTGGACAGTCTGGCTGGCTGCAGGCCGTGGAGGGTTTCACCCGGACAGAGTAGCTGCACACACAGCAATATTTTGCCCCAGGATAGCCCAGGCAATTTACTGATGCTGGTGGGGGTCTCAGTGAGAGTGAGGGAGGCCATGATGGTGGTGTGGGTCGATGCGCACTCTATCTCTCAAGGAGAAACCCTTGAACTTGCCTGACCACACTTCCAATTCTAATACCTACGTCCACCTGCTCTTTCTCCCTCTCCTGAACTTCCTTAATTAAGAGACCAATCACTTAACTCTAGCTTCTTGGAAAAAAAGGGGAGGACAGGCTCGTAATTTGGCAGATTTTAAGGGGGGAATAGGGGGCATCATAGGTTTATGAAGGGGGGAGGGGAGCGAGCGATACTAACATGCACAGGTGGTTGATATCTTTTGAAAAATAATCACATTTCGGGGCATTTTGTGGCCGATACAGAAAACACTGGGGGGGGCTTTAGTCACCTTGAGCCCCCCCCAACAAATTACGACCCTGTAGGAGGAGGAGGAGTAGGTAAAGGGAGGAAGAGAAGGAGGAGGAGGTGGTGGAGGAGGAGGACGAGGAAAAGGAGGAGCGCACTACGGGTTAAGAAGAGTGTAACGGGCTTGCGGGGGACGTTTAAAGGGTGTTGATTAAGACTTCAGGTTCCTTAAGGCGAATATATTCGTAGCCTATGTACAAGGAGCGTCGGAGCGAGAGCGACTGTCGTTGTGTGTCAGTCGGACTCTCGTGAAGGAGTGACGAGTTACAGGTTGGAAAATAATTGTTACAATTGGTCACGTACGTCAAGGTGACCTCCACGCACTATGAAATGCGATGTATACAAAACTGAGACGGTAAACACTGACGGACGACATTCCTATAAGGTGGCGTGATCTATCTGTCGTGGGTTTTTTCCATTGACAATTGTATGCCTAATTCGTGGTGATATTAAATAATAATAATAATACATTGATATCCTACTATAACAAGAGAGGAAGTAGTTTGTGGAAGAAGGAAAGGCAGCTGCAAGACAGGAGATAAGAGGGTACCAGAGAACCACATGATATTGAAAGAAAAGAGGAGGAGGATGAAGAATAATTATAGAAAGTGGAAGCTACAGGAATGGAGGAGGAAGCGGAATAAAACGATGACGAAACATATTAGAATGAGAAGGATAAGAGAAAACAAGATTGTAGAAGTATTAAATATAAATAGGAAACGAAGCAGTAGCCGTGGGAAGAGGATTCCAAATAGTCGGTAACCTTCAAAGGAAACGGAGGAAACAGGCTGCTGTTACCTGTAGATGAGGAAAATACGGCACCTGACACACACACACACACACACACACACACACACATACAAATACACGTAAGTGAATACAAAAGCAAATTAAATACTAGATAACATGAAGCCGAGTATGTCAACGTAATTTTTATTTTCTTTTTTGTTTTCCTTTTTTATGGGTTTCAACAATGATTTATACAATTTGTCATTTTTATATCCACATGTGGCTCGTTTTTTTTTCCGCCGATCACCGTCACCCATTCACGGGTCGCTTAACAGGAAGCAGCGACGCGTTGGTATGACTGTGTATGTATACTGTATAGCGTGTATAATAATAATAATAATAATAATAATAATAATAATAATAACAATAATAAAAACAATAATAATAATAACAATAATAACAATACTAATACTAATACTAATAATAATAATAATAATAATAATAATAATAATAATAATAACAATAATAAAAATAATAATAATAATAATAATAATAATAATAATAATAACAGGTTTATTAAATGACTTAGTAGTAAATACAACAAAAATAATATATATATATATATATATATATATATATATATATATATATATATATATATATATATATATATATATATATATATATATATATATATATATATATATATATATATATATATATATATATACGCTAAAGGAGAGACAGAGGGGAGGTTTGGAAAAGCTTAAAATAGAGACAAAAGGGAGAGGGAGGGTAGTGTGTAGGGGGCAGAGGGAGGATGGCGGCGAGGTGCTAATCTACACCGCGGCCCTTTGGCTTAACAGGACTATCACTGCTGGGCATTCTTTATCACTTGTACTATCACCGGCACTGCGCTTCGTTTGAATCGGTCGGATCGCGGCGCAGTGAAGGGGGTGAGTTTATTGTAGTGCCTGGTGAAGCGGGTGGGGGGAGGCGCGTCGGGTGGCAGGAGGTGGCAGTGCCGGGGATGGTGAAGCAGGGAGATGCCGAATTTTCAGAGGGCGTCCTGGTGCCTGTCAGAGAGCCTCGGGAGACTCAGGGTGGTCAGTGCATTGTCGTAGGTGTGGTAATCAGGGCCTAAAATGACCGTGAATGCCCTCTTCTGAACCCTCTCCAGCTGTTGTTGTTGGGTGAGGGAAAGAGAAGATGACCGTATATGAGTTTTGGCAGTATGAATGATGTGTTTATACTCCACAACTCAGCAGCCGGTGTTCCCCAACGCAAATGTGTGTGTGTGTGTGTGTGTGTGTGTGTGTCAGTGTGTGTGTGTGTGTGTGTGTGTGTGTGTGTGTGTGTGTGTGTGTGTGTGTGTGTGTATTAGGGGGATCGTTAAATATAAGTGAAACATACATGTTTTTGGGTATATTTCTTCCTATGTTTCTCATCCTGTGTTTTTCTTTCTTTCTTATAAATCTATAATTTTCATATAAACGCCTCAGTAATACGTCTTTTCTTTTGCTGTCATTCTTATAGGCGTTCATCTACCTCTTCCTTTCTTAATCCATTCCATGTGTTGTGTTTCCTAATTATGACATTACTCTCTCTCTCTCTCTCTCTCTCTCTCTCTCTCTCTCTCTCTCTCTGCTAGGCACAGGTGAGCTACGGTTACCCAGGCAGGTGACAAAGGCGTTCTTTGATTAATTCTCAGAACACGTCACCTGCCGGAGTGAGGAATGTTGGGTCTGTATATTACAAATGAAGCGACTTTCACTGAAACGTCGCCGGCAGCCTGACCCCGCCTCGTGACTACTTTCTTCTTCTGGCTCTCTTTTCATCCCTGATATCTTGCCTGCTACCTGCTTTACGATACTTCCTTACCTCCATTTTTTTTCTCCCCTTTCCCTTATTTTCACATCCCGTGTCACCTTTTATCTCCGACACCCTGCCTCTTTTTTCTGTTCACATCCCGATACCTACTTCTCCGTTATGTATTTTTCCTTATTTTTTCCATTTCCTTTTCCAGCTCACCATTATCTTCTCTCATTTAGCTTTTTCTTCTGTTCTCCATGTATGTTGTCTTCGTTTTCGTCCCTCTGCCCTCATCTTTATTTTTTTCTCTTCTCTTCTCTTCTTCCTTAAGTCTTTTATTCTTTCCATTACGCATATGT
>NC_066515.1:8912605-8949244 GCF_024679095.1 Eriocheir sinensis | reverse complement strand
ACACCTAGAAATGAAGTTCCCAGGGGATTACACCCCCCTGCATTGAGTTGTCTTTGACCATATCAGCGGCGACGTGATCTGGAGGAACGCCCTTCACACTCAGGGAGCGGCTGGACCATCAGGCTTGGATGTCAAGGGGTGGAAACACCTCCTCAGTAAGAACATCTTTGGTAATCCATCTGTGGATCTTCACGACGCAATAGCCGCCCTAGCAAGAAAATTGGCGTCAGAAAATTGCCTATACCTCGAGCCTTTGACGGCCTGCCGGCTCATCCCGCTGGATAAAAAATAAAAAAAACAGGCTGTCCCCCCCTCGGGATGGGGGAGGTGCTCAGGAGGATCATAGGCAAGGCTGTCATGGAGGTGGTGAAGGACGATGTGAGGAAGGCGGTGGGAAACCTCCAAGTGTGTGCGGGTCAGCAGGCTGGGTGGGTGTGCTGCTGCCATTCACGCCGTCAGAAAATGTTCGAAGGAATACGAGGCGGGCGGTGCGTGATGGCTGACGCTGCTAATGCGTCATCATTTTTCATTCATCTATGGCAAGGCAGGCAACCTCCGCCCCCCGGGGACGCCACCCCCCGCCACCGGCATTATAATTGCAATCCGCGCCTCCGCCCCAAGACTAAAAAAAAAAAAAATAAAATTAAAAAAACAGCTTCTGCTCTAACATCTACTGTCAGATGCTCCTCTATCACTCTGCCTGCCCCTCTGCCCTCGTCCAGTGCCGGGCCACACTCGACGTAAGGATTTCGCATTGCTGCTAAGGACGCGGAAGGACGCCATGACGGCAACCTGGCGAAACAACAAAATGTCTGCCACGCAGACTGCTGAGACCGGCAAGGTGACGCACGCCAGTTATGAGGCCTCCCGCCTCCTTGCTCGCCGGATGAAGCCATTCGCGGATGGGGACTTCATCAAGGAGTGCCTCGTCGCTGTGGTGGACTCCGTCTGTCCAGAGCTGCGTTTTGCCTTTGAAAGTGTGAGCCTTTCGTCCCGCACCGTTCATCATAGCACGACTCACACAAGACCCGCAGCTCAACCCTCGTCGCCTTCTCCCTCGCTCTTGACGAGAGCACCGACACGAAGGACACTGCCCAACTGGCCGTTTTCATCCGTGGATTCACTGCTGACCTCCAGGTGGGTGAGGAATTCCTCCAGCTTGTTCCGCTGAGCGGCACCACCACTGGGCAAGACATCTTCGACGCCGTGCTTCAGTGTGTGGAGCAGCACTCCCTGGACCTCTCCCGTCTTGTGTGCGTGATGACCGACGGTGCCCAGGCGATGATTGGGGGGAAGAAGGGTGCCGCTTCGCTGCTAGTGCGCCACTGTGAGGCCGCCGGACGCACTCAGCCCATCCACAAGGTGCACTGCATCATCCGCCAAGAGGCCCTGTGTGCCAAGTCTGCCAACCTCGTTGATGTCATGTCTGTCGTAGTGAAGGTCGTCAACTCGACCCTCTCGCAGCCTTAACCACCGCCAGTTCCAGGTACTGATGGACGAGGTGAACGTGCACTACAACGACCTGCTCTACTTCTGTGAGGTCCGCTGACTGAGTCGTGGGACCATGCTGTTCCGTGTGTGCGACCTGCAGCAGGAGATCGCCACCTTCCTCCGTCAGAAGAACCTTCCCCACGCTGATCACTTTTCCGACCCGTGATGGCTCGCTCGCCTGGCCCTGCTCACGGACATCACTAAGCACCTGAACGCCCTCAGCGTGAAGCTGCAAGGCAAATACAATCTCGTGACAGACATGCACGCACACATCACCGCCTTGGAGGTTAAGCTGCGCTTGTGGGAGGCTCAGTTGGCTATTGGTCAGTTTGTGCATTTTTCTCACCTTGCTGCTTGTGCTCCTGACGACGTGGACCTGGACACTTGCCTTAGTGTCGGAAGAAAGGAAAGGAAGAAAGGTTTAGACTCTAAACCTTTCTTCCTTTCCACTACTTCCTGCTTCTTCTCCTTCACCTCATCTGCTTAGAGTTCTTTTGTCTGTAATTGTAATTCGTGTACATATTGATTTTTTTATGTTTCCTTTCCCCATATTTTTATTCTTTTTAAACTTTTTATCCTTTCTCATTCCTTGATTTCTTATTAGTCCATCTCCTTTATATGGGTGCCTGGAAATTATCAATCAATCAATGGGGGCATACGCCGGGGGGTGCGTCGCCTCGCCGAAGAAATACATTGATTTTTTTTTTTTTACAGCTAAGGAAACAGCTCAAGGGCAACAACAAAAAAAGTGTAGAATAAACCCCGCTAATCCCTGCTCCCACAAAAGAGAAAAGTGAAGAGTGACCAAAAGAGAGGTCAATTTCGGGTGGAGAGGGGTCATGATACACCCCTCTTCAATGAGGTCAAGTCATAGGCAGGGGGAAATATAGACGAAGGAAGGCTGTTCCAGAGTTGACCAGTATAATGGATGAAAGAGTGAAGATGCTGCTTAACTCTTGCACAAGGGGTTTGGACAGTATAGGGATGAGCTAGAGTAAAAAGTTGAGTGCAGCGGGACCGCGGGAGAGGGGGAGGCATGCAGTTAGAAAGTTCAGAAGAGCAATCTGCATGAAAATATCGATAGAAGATAGAGAGGCAACATGGCGGCGGAATTTAAGAGGTAGAAGACTGTCAGTATGAGGAAGGGAGTTGATGAGGCAAAGAGCCTTCGACTCTACTCTGCCCAAGAGAGCTGTTTGAGTGGAGCTCCCCACACTGGAAAAGGCTCACGAGGAGAAACGAAAATGATTCCACCTACGACTTACGAGGAGATATGACAGGTTTTCAAGAAACTGAAAAAAAGTTCAATAGCGTCGATTATTCCAAGTATTTTTGAGCTTCAAACCAACTCAAAAACTAGAAATAGTGGCTTACTTATTCAAGAGAGTCGATAAAGTACAGACTTTGGCAGGAGTTTCTTCTCAAACCGAGCCATCCGCCTCAGGAGCAAAGTGCTTCAAAAATTCAAAACTTCAAGCAACAACCTCAAAAGTAGTATGTGCGAATATTATCAACTCCTTTAAAAATCGATTCGACTGTTAATTCATTGCGTCAGGAGTTAAAAGAATACCAAAGTGCTTTCCTCCGCTCTGCAGACACAAAGTAGCTATCGAGAAGACTGAATACCAGAGCTGGCAGCCTCGTCATGAGCCAATAGGCTTTCTGTTACCTGCATTTCCATGTTTCATGTTTCCTCCTCCTCCATTTCCTCCTCATCCTACTCCTCCTCTTCCATTTCCTCCTCCTCCTCCTACTCCTCCTCCTCCTCCTCCTCCTTCTTCTCCTCTTCCTCCCCTTGTAACTCCGATCTACAAAAAGGGAGACAAAAGTGTGGCCCTAAACTACAGACCAATCACCCTGACCTCTGTGGCGGGAAAAATCCTCGAGAAGATCATCAGAGACAAACTCGTTAGGTTCCTTGAAGACAACAACATCATTTCCGATGCACAGCAAGGTTTCAGGAACAAACGCTCATGCTTAACCAATTTATTGGACTTCTTCCAAGGTATCTATGAAAACTGGGATAATCATATCCCCAGCGATGTTATATATCTAGACTTTCAGAAAGCCTTTGACAAAGTGCCACACGAAAGACTCCTCAAGAAACTAAAGTCGGCGGGATTAGGCGGCAATCTGACAGCGTGGATCAAGGACTGGCTCACTGGAAGAAAACAACGAGTTGTACTCAACGGACAGGCCTCCGAGTGGCTCCCGGTCACAAGTGGAGTGCCACAGGGGTCAGTGCTGGGACCCATACTTTTCATCATATATATCAACGACCTAGAACTGAAATCCAATCTTCAAAATTTGCCCGACGACACAAGGTGGGTGTGCCTCACAACGGCAGACTACGAAATTATCCAGAGAGACCTGGACCAGATCACTCGGTGGTCAGAAAAATGGCAGATGTCCTTCAACACTGCCAAATGTAAAGTAATGCATATCGGATCCAAAAACAGCAACCACACATACCACATGGGTGGCGAACCACTACATGTTGTGCAAGAGGAAAGAGACCTCGGGGTCACCATCAGCAGTGACTTGAAACAAATAAAACACTGCAAGTCCGCCTGTAAGAAAGCCAATACAATGCTTGGGTTCATATCGAGGAACTTCGAATACAAGACGCCGGGAGTTATGTTATCCTTGTACAATTCGCTGGTAAAGCCCCACCTGGATTACGCCGTGCAATTCTGGTCTCCTAATTACAGGAAAGACATTGAATTACTTGAGAGAGTACAGCGCCGCGCCACGAAGATGATACCATCACTGAGGACGAAGCCCTATGAAGAGCGACTCGAGCGACTCAACCTCTTTACGTTGGAAAAGAGACACCTGCGGGGAGACATGATACAAGTCTTTAAGTACCTGAACAAGCTCAGCAACGTTGATCACTCCAAACTCTTCACGCTACAAACCAACCTGAGAACAAGAAACAACGGAAAAACAATTCAAGCAAAGCGATGCAATACCGACATCGGCAGGAGTTATTTCTCGAATAGAGTTGTTCGCCACTGGAACAGCCTTCCTGCAGAAGTGGTTAGCGCAGAGACCATCAACTCCTTCAAGAAACGCATTGATCGCCACTTTGCTGCATCGGGAGTGAACTGAACGTTCCCAAGAGTAGATACACAAGTGGTTTAATCCTTCCCTGCAAGCCACTCCTATGGCAAACGGATTGATTGAATCACTGAACTCAGGCAGCCTAGTAAAGAACCAAAAGGCTTTCTGCTGCCTGCTAGTCCATGTTTCCATATTTCCTTCCCTTCCTCTTCCTCTTCCACCTCCTCCTCCTCCTCATCATCATCATCATCATCATCATCATCCTCATCCTGCGTACACATAACGGAACACCTTCATATGACCATGGGAACACCACCTATCGTGATATGATTCCCCATACAGAGAGAGAGAGAGAGAGAGAGAGAGAGAGAGAGAGAGAGAGAGAGAGAGAGAGAGAGAGAGAGAGAGAGAGAGAGAGAGAGTAAAAATAGGCTAGTTTAGGTTAAGGTAAACTAGTCCAGGAAGAGGTAGGGGAGTAGGTAGAGAGACACCTACCGAAACGGGCGCAAACCACTCCCGGTGAGTTATATACGGGAGGTGAGGAGGGTGCTGCAAGCCCTCCAAAGACCCTCCCCGTGTCCTTACTTCCCGTTTCCCTATTGTCTCATCAACACCAGAGAGTAGCTCAGCATGTTCTCTAAAGAAAGATCCTCTCTCTTTCCACACCATACTAAAATAACATAACACACACACCATTTCCCAAAATTTTACAGATTCAAAATGGCTAATATAAACATTGCCATGGAGTCCCCACCTGGAGGAGCGGGGCACATATTCTCCCAGAGAGGACTCCCCTTCTGGCTGCCGACTCGAGAGATGTCTTGATAACTCCTCAAACCTCTTTCTTATCAATTTCTGCAATATTCGCGGTCTTCGTTCTAATTTTCATTATGTGGAACACCATCTCTCCTCCTTTTAACCTCACCTCCTCTTCCTCACCGAAACACAGGTTTCTGAGGCTACTGACAGCAGTCTCTACTCTGTTCCCTCCTACTGTCTCTATATTTCAATTCAAAGCTGGATGTTGCGTCTACGTGCGCAACGACATCACTTGCTCTCGTCCCCACGACCTTGACTCTTCAGAATTTTCCACCATCTGCCTAAGACTTCATTGTCATTCTATTACTAAATACATTTGTGCTGTTTATCTCTCACATAACTCTACTATGTAAAATTCTTTGACTACTTGAACTCTAAAGTGGGGCACATCTTGACCCACTTTCCCTTCGCTGAAATCTCCATCTTAGGAGATTTCAATGTTCACCACCAGCTTTGACTTTCATCCTCTTTCACTGACCAGCCTGGTGAACAACTTTGCTCTCCTCAACGATCTAGAGCAGTTGGTTCAGCACCCTACATGTATTCCCGACCGTCTTGGAGACAGGCCTAACATACTAGACCTCTTCCTTACCTCTAACCCTTCTGCTTACTCTGTCAAACTGTACTACTCTCCGTTGTGCTCCTCCGATCACAACCTTATTTCTGTATCCTGTCCTATCGCTTCTTTACAGCCTCTGGACCAACGAAGAGGAGATACTTCTGGCATTTTGCTTCAGCTCGATGGGACGGCTTGAGGATGTACTTTTCTGATTTCCCATGGAATGATTACTGCTTCCAGGAGAGAGACCCCTCTGTGTGCGTCCAGCGCATTACAGAGGTGATTGTCTCTGGAATGGAGGCACACATTCCACCTACTTTATCTACGTATTCCGCATGCAAACAAGCCTTGGTTTGATTACGCTTGTTTTCGTGCTATCAAAGATAGAGGCAGCTTACAAAAGGTACCAGAGCCTTCGCACTCCTACTAACTATGATCTTTACATTTCTGCCAGGAATCGTGCCAAATCTATTCTTCAAATTAGCATACCAAAGCTCTTTCATCCATAGTAAATTTCAAAACCTTGCTTTTTCTAATTTTTCCAGAGACTTCTGGCACCTAGCCAAAAATATCTCCTCCAATTTCGCTTCTTCATTATTCCCTAATCTCCTTAACTCTGACGGCAGCACCGCCGTCTCATCTATCTCTAAGGCTGAACTCTTCTCTCAAACCTTCTGTAGAAACTCCACTCTGGACGATTCTGGGCATATTCCTCCTACTCATAAACCCACTGACTTATGTATGCCTATTATTAAGATTCTTAATAACGATGTTTTCTATGTCCTCTCTGGCTTCAACTCTCAGAAGGCTTATGGACTTGATGGAGTGCCTCCTATTGTCCTTAAAAAACTGTGCTTCCGTCCTGACACCCTGCCTGGTCAAACTCTTTCGCCTCTCTCTATCAACATCTACCTCTCCTTTCTGCCTGAAGTACACCTTCATACATCCTGTGCCTAAGAAGGGTGACCGTTCCAATCCCTGAAACTACCGCCCTATAGCTTTATTTTCCTGTCGATCAAGGCTTTTGAATCAATCCTTAACCGGAAGATTGAAAAGCATCTTTCCACTTCTGATCTTTTATCTGATCGCCAGTATGGGTTCCGCAAGGTTCTTCTTGCTCTCTTAACTGACTCTTGGTCATCCTCTCTTAGCCGTTTCGGTGAAACTTTCTCAGTTGCGCTAGACATATCAAAAGCTTTCGATAGAGTTTGGCAGAACTCATTGCTTTCTAAACTGCCCTCCTACGGATTCTATCCCTCTCTCTGTTCATTTATCTCCAGTTTCCTTTCCGGCCGTTCTAGCTCAGCTGTGGTAGACGGTCACTGTTCTTCCCCTAAACCTATTAACAGTGGTATCCCACAGGGCTCTGTCCTATCACCAACTCTCTTCCTGTTATTCATCAACGATCTTCTTTCCACAACAAACTGTCCTATCCACTCATACATAGGCTGACGATTCCACTCTGCATTATTCTACTTCTTTCAACAGAAGACCTTCTCAACAGAAATTGCAAGACCCTACACTGGAGGCTGCAGAACGCTGAACCTCAGACCTTGCTATCATTTCCGATTGGGATAAAAGGAACCTTGTGTCGTTCAATGCCTCAAAAAACTAAATGGGTCGTATTATAAGACATTTCGCCGCCCAAGAACACATATTTGACAAGGCTTTCGTAGGAGTTGTGGGCATTTCCATAAGTAGTTTTATGACCCTGGTGTTAGTTTGACCTTCCCCCGTTTTCTTAAACTTCTAAAATTTCGTCAACACACCACTATGGTGTGCTAGCACCCGAAAGTTATGTTTCGATTTCTTAAACACTCGCACACCCAGCAGTGTGTTGTTAGCTAGACAACCTCAGTCGGGACCCAGCATACTACAGAATTGCGGACGATTCAGAAAGGTTGGTAGCTCCCGCCCTAGTAGGTTGGCTGGCCTGTGTATCAGCTAGCGGCGCACTGTTTAAAAACGGCTATGAGAGACTAGACCACCTTGCTTACTTATGCACAAAAACGGTTTCTAGTGAAGCAGATAAGAGATAGTCCGGTTGTGCCCAGGAAACCATCCGACTACAATGCTGTTTTAGCATGAAATACAGCATATACAAATACAGCAGGCTAACCTAATTATGAGTCAGTTACCCGTGAAATGCCATCACTTTACGTTCTCCCACAAGGCACCCCGAGGCCCCACTACCTTTTTTTAAATCGCTAGCGACGTTTCTAGCAATTTGTGAGGCATAGGCCTTTAGATGGGGTTCAAAATGCAAAGAATAATGACATTTAACCGATGAGAAGTGTGAGAAGTACCGCTGTGAGACGAAGAATAAAGTAAAATATACCCAATTCCCTGCTGCTGACCTACAAATGACTTGCCCAAGTGTGGCGTTAAATTAGAATTTTACTCGATCGACATGACTGATTTCCAGCTGTATAAATCTTTGAGTAGAAAGAAAAGAAAAAGACTGTCTGAAGTAGTCTGTATATCAAGGCCTGAATGCATCATTTCAGTTATTACATATTACAAGTAGGCATGTGTATAAGTATACTCGATTATGTATTACGTACTACCAGTACATATTTCAGGCCTTGAAACTTTTTAGTGGAGTCATTCATCTCATACAAGAGCTTGATGATGAGCAAATTGAAGAAATTCGACGAATTAGACTTCCCCACACAGTTTTACGGGATCGCAGTGACCCAAATGACGTACCTCACAGAAGAAGAATACATCAAAAGGTAGTGAGCTCATTCATCTTAATCACAATAAACTACATTACAATACTGTATACTTATAATCGACTTCTCACTTACTTCAATACACGCGCGACCACGCATGTTGTTTTAAATTCTTGTACTTGTTGTGATTACAGAGTTACTGATTGAAAAAGAGAAGTGAAATAATAACAGAAGTAGAATAATAGCATATTTATTCATTATTCATAAGTGCTTTTAATATAATGAATATATTTCTTACATTTCGTTTCTCTTTCGGGTGGGTATGGTCGCCCCATGTTGTGTAGTAGGTCAACACACGAATGTTCCAATAATGTAGGATCCTAGCTATACACAGAACGGCGTCAGATGCGTTTATGAAATCCATTTCTGGGTGTCTAGCTAACTAACAATATGGTATCCTAGGTTTACACTGTTTAAGAAAACGGCCCCTTCTTCTGTACCATGAACCTAAGGAAACACTCATTAGAACTCGACTGACCCCCTCTTTCACCTTTAGAAATTGTTAATGTGAGAAGCGATAGTGTCTTATAATACCAACCAATTTCTTCACCTATCTACTCGACACAATCTTCCAAACACCTATCACCTATTCTCCAAGGAACACTCAGCTGTCACCTTCTTCAACACTAAACATCCTCGGTCTATCCTTAGCTCAAATTCTCAACTGGAAACTTCAGATCTCTTACTAAATCAGCTTCCTCGAGGTTGGGCGTTCTATATGGTCTCCGCAAATTCTTCTCCCCCGCACAGTTGCTTTCCATATATAAGGGCCTTGTCCGCCCTCCTATGGAGTATGCATCTCACGTGTGGGGGGGGGCTCCACTCACCACTCACACAGCTCTCTTGGACAGAGTGGAGTCTAAGGCCTTTCGCCTCATCAGCTCTCCTCCTCTTACTGATAATCTTCTATCTCTTAAATTCCGCTGCCATGTTGCATCTCTTTCTTCTATCGATAATTTCAAACCAACTGCTCTTATGAACTTAATAACTGCATGCCTCCCCCCCTCCCGCGGCCCCGCTGCACACGACTTTTTACTCAAGTTCATCCCTATACTGTCCAAACCCCTTTATGCAAGAGTTAAACAGCTTCTTCATTCGTTCATCCTCTTCACTGGTAAACTCTGGAACAGCCTTCCTTCGTCTGCATTTCCTCCTGCCTATGACTTGACCTCTTTCACGAGGAGTGATTCAAGACTCCTCGCCATCCGAAATTGACCTCTCTTTTGGCCACTCTATACTTTTCACTTTGCGCGAGCAACAGTTAGCGGGGTTTTTTTCTACATTTTCTTTTTGTTGCCCTTGAGTTTTTCTTTGTGCTGCAAAAAAAAAAAAAGTCAGGGGAGAGATGAGGGTCGATAGAGCTAAATGTTGAGAGGGGAAAACACACACACACACACACACATCATAACGTACACACACAACAGCTTCAGTTCCTCTCACACACACACACACACACACACACACACACACATCATAACGTACACACACAACAGCTTCAGTTCCTCACACACACACACACACACACACACACACACACACACACACACACACAAGCATCATCAACATCCTTTTACAACCACAACATTTAGTGAGGCCGTCCAGGTTCGCCGGGAACGAAATAGTAAATTAGACGTCGATTATCGTCGTGTTTGGGGTTAGGCGCAGGTAGGGGAGGCCGGGCAGTGGCGTCTGTTGTTAGTCTAATCCATTGCGTGCCTGTTTCTCTTATCTATGTTTGTGTGTCTGTGCCTGTAATTATACTCGTTTGTATCAAGCTGCCTTTATTTTGTTGGTACCGTTGCTTATGTTGTGGTTGTAAAAGGATGGTGATGGTGTGTGTGTGTGTGTGTGTGTGTGTGTGTGTGTGTGTGTGTGCGATTTATCACTGTCTGATGACGAGCATGACTCTTCAACGCCAGCAAGTACCCTCCCGACAATAGCAAGGCTTATTATAGGCGATCTCTGGGTACTGCTGGGACCTCACACACCACACACCCCATCCCCCTTTCTCAAGGGGGACAGTAACCACTCCTTGTTAGCGGAAAAATCCCGTCTTGCAGCGGGGCTTGAACCTCTGCCTACCAGCCTGCGAAGCCTGGCAGCGCAGAGCATTAACCAACTGAGCTATCGGTGCGTGTGTGTGTGTGTGTGTGTGTGTGTGTGTGTGTGTGTGTGTGTGTGTGTGTGTGTGTGTGTGTGTTCATCTATTTGTTCACAGGAATCTTGCCCATCGGCTTTTCTTCTCTCTTAAAACAACTTATTATCCAGCTTACCAAGAAATTTGTCGCTTCGTTTTCTCTATATTTTTTCTTCTAATCCCCATCGCCTCTTCTCTCTGGTCTTCCTCTTCCTCTTTTTTATGCTACTCTTGTTCCACCTTCTTCTCCTCCTCTTCCTCCTCCTCCTCCTCCTCCTCAATCAACTTTTTTATTTATTTAATCATCATTCATCACGCCTGAAACACCTCTAATTACTTCTTTCCTTGTGTTTACCTGCCTCCAGTACGAATCTCAGGTATACATAGCCTCCTGCCTCTCTCTCTCTCTCTCTCTCTCTCTCTCTCTCTCTCTCTCTCTCTCTCTCTCTCTCTCTCTCTCTCTCTATATATATATATATATATATATATATATATATATATATATATATTCATCAGTCTATATACAATTTACTTCGCTTTCGTTTCTCCCTATTTTCACTTACATGTTATTTCCTTCCCATTTATCCTTCCGCTCTCTATATAGTTGTTCTGTTTTTTATCCTAGTATTAATGTTAGGCGTCACAATTTTTTTACCCTTTTCTTCCTGCTAATATTGTTATGCATTAGTATTTAATTTTCCCACCCGCCGCAGACCCGCCCGTGGCCACGATGGAGCTTGGTCGCGGCGTGTCCTCGATCGTGAAGGAGGGCGAGAACGTCTACTTTAATTGTAACATAGATTCCAACCCGCCGACCTACAAGATATCGTGGTTCAGGACGGTGAGTGGCCATTAGTCTTGAGTTTTCTGCCCGGTCCCTTGTGTTTTCTCTCTTGAATTCTGTTTTTTTCTCGACTGTGGTTGTGTTTATGTGTTTTCTGGTTCACTTTTCTTTGTGTGTGTGTGTGTGTGTGTGTGTGTGTGTGTGTGTGTTTGGCTAAGGTGTTGTTTGTCTTCTTGTCTTACTTCCTCCTCCTGTTTCTCCTTCGCCTGTATCTCCTTTACTGGTAACTGAACGAGGCAGGTTACAAAAATTTAATTGTTTTCTATTATATTCCTTCCTTTTATTTTTCACTCCTTTTCCCTCAGCCTTCCGCTCCCTTCCGGTTGTGTGGCGAGGCTCTGGGCTACGAGACGTGATAGGAGTTTTTATGTCTCATTCATTTACCTCTTTTCTCCATTTCTTCTTTGTGGCTTTGATCCCGAGCGGGTGAAAGACCTGGATGTGCCGGGATCGTAAGGTTTATGTGCTTTGTGTTTCTGTGGGCGTATGTTTCTTCTTAATTAAAATTCCTCTCGACCTGCCTAGCCTGAAGAGGACATTCATTCTCTCTCTCTCTCTCTCTCTCTCTCTCTCTCTCTCTCTCTCTCTCTCTCTCTCTCTCTCTCTCTCTCTCTCTCATTTAGGCGTCGCGTCAGGTGTGCCAGGTTAACTCACGACCTTCCCGTAGCTCATGTTGTTTACAACACCGTCGGTACCTGAGCTTACCGTTCCATCTGCTGTTCTGTATTTCATGCTCGTAAATCACCCGATGCTACCTGGGTCTATCTTTTCTCTCCTCGCCAATCATGCGTCATCTTATTACTTCCTGAGGATATACGAATTCTTCTATATGTGTTTCATGCCAGTGTCGTCCAGTTTTCTCTACCACACCCTGGACATCCTGAATAATAATAGCGCTTTTGGTTCGTTTATTTTCATATTCGTGAACAGTAACTAACCTTTCTTTGTCCTGCCTCGGTAATCATTGTCATTGGAAACCTGTTTGCACTGTTATCCCACTTGCCCATTATTTAATTTTGTTGAAAGTATCAAACTTCATTTACTATTCCAGTCTTCATCTGATGTCCAACTATTTTCTTAGATGGCATACAAAACCACGTTATTTATTCACGTGGCGGACCACAGAACGGTTGGCTTTCAAGTAACATACGCTGGTGATCAGCCTTTTAGTGGAACTTATATTTTTGTGGCGCCGTGATGCAGGTACCATTGGTTACTATTTCACTATCCCTGAATCAATACTGAGGATAAGGACTACGCAGCAAAATGAATTCAAGTTTACTTTAGCCAATAGAGTTTGGGAACTATTGCCCAAATTGATCACATGTCATTTTAAAGCTATAACACGGCGTCACCTTTACAATTTACTTTTTTTCTCTTTATCTTCTATTGACTTCCTTTCCTTCCGCCTCCCCAGAGCCAGGCCATCCTGCACCACCCCGCGCAAGGCATCCTGCTCAGCGGCAACAGCCTGGCCCTGCGCGGCATCACCAGGCACCAGGCGGGGCCCTACACCTGCGCAGCCTCCAACGTCGAGGGGGACGCCCACAGCCCCTCGCTCACCCTCCGCGTCAACTGTGAGTGTTGATTAGTGGGCACGTCTATATCGCCACCATATCCCCACCACCACCAAATCTCCACCACCAATACATCCCCACGACCACCACCACATTCCACCACCACCACCACCTCTCCACGCATTCGGTCGTTTTAACAAGAGAGGTTCATTTTAAATAAGAGAGGTTCGTTTCAACTTGGATTGGGTGGTAGCTCACGAACCTAATCCAGTGTTAGTGCCGGATTTTAACCCGATAGCAGCGACGGGCCAAATTTCTGTCATGATATAAACCACCAAAAATAGATGATGCATAAACTGATCACAAATGCGTTGATATATATTATGAAATGGTTTGCGCGAGTGATGATTTTTCCTCATTAATTCGTTTAGAGGGGCCTTTAAGAAACATGATCCCCGCAGCTACCGCGTTAAAATAGCAGATTACAAGGGGCTGATAAGACACTGAAGAAGTAAATTGGGGAGATTTAAGGTTTCATGAGGGCCAGAACTGTGGGTTGGAAAGCCAGGAAAACCCGGTAAAAATTACCTTCAATAATTTCGTTAGAGTAATCGTAAAGGGGCAGCGACAGCATATACTTTTCAGCGAACACTTAGAAAGGAAAACAATGATCCTAAGTGGATGACTCGTAGGCTAAAACACGATAGAGGTTTAGAGAAGGAAATTTATAGGAAAATAATGAATGGTTAAACACATCTCAGGGGTAGCAAAAATGAACCATGAGATTAAAGTAGCAAAAGTGGCGAAAAGTAATCATAAGGGCTTCTTTAAGATGTATGGGACAAAAGTTAGGAAGAGAATTGGACCGCTGACAATAAACACAGGCGAGTTTGTGTAAAATTACGAAAATATGAGTAAAATGTTGAACGACTACTTCCTTTCAGTCTTCACACAAGAGGATGGAACCACCATTCCAGAAAGGGTTCAGGTATATGAATGAGGTCGGGGATGGCGACAAATTGAGGAATATAATCATCACAGGCAAGTAGTTCAATATGAGATAGATAAGTTAAAGAAAAGCATATCGCCAGATCTAGACGATATATTTCCACGAGTTAGAAAGGAATGTAAGTAGGTACTCAGTGGCCCACTAACCGATATCTTTAAGATCTCGGTAAATTCTGGTTATGTGCCCAGACTATGGAAAATATCCAATGTGACACCGATTTAAAAAAAAATGGGGACAGGTCAGTTACTTCCAACTATCGCCCAATTAGCTTTACATCGGTTATAGGCACGATACTTAAGTCGATAATAGCCAGGAGCATTCGGGATCATCTAGGGAAACATAGCTTAATTCACGACTCACAGCATGAGTTCACGAATAGGTCATGCCGCACCAATCTCTTGGCCTTCTATAATGAAATAATCCAGGCGGTAGACAGAGATGAAAACTATGATGTGACATGTCCTGATTTTAGTTTCTCACCACTGACTGTTGCTTAAATTACAGGTTCACGGAGTAGAGGGTAAAGTTTTGAACTGGGTCAGGGGGTGGCTTAGCAATAGGAAGAAAAGAGTGCAAATCACTGGTAAAAGATCTGACTGGGGTTGTGTTACGAGTTGGGTCCCACAAGGTTCGAAATTGGGTCCACTAATATTTATCATTTACATCAATGATTTAGATACAGGTAGGCCTATAATTAGTGATGTCAGTAAGTTTGCTGATGATACCAAGATCGGCAGAATAATTGAGCCGGATCAGGACGCTTGTATTCTTTAGGATGAACTAAACAGTTTGTATGACTTGACGGAGAAAATTAATGGCAGATGGAAATCAATGTCGGGAAGTTAAGTATTTTGAGTGTAAGTAGGAACATTCCCTTACATAACTATTGCTTAATTAACGCTCCCATGAGCAGGTCTAAGTGTGAGATGGATTTAAGGGTAAGCTCTGATCTTTGTCCAAGGGCACAATGCATTCAAACTAGAAATCGAGCAAAAAGGGTATTGGAATTCATTTCAAGAAGCGTAAGCAACAGAAGGGTTGAATATATTTAGCTATATTTAGCAATAGTTAGACCTCATCTTGATTATGCGGTTCGGGTATGGTCACTTTACTATCGAATGGATATATATATATAAATATATATATATATATATATATATATATATATATATATATATATATATATATATATATATATATGCTAAAATCGGTAAAGGAGGATGACAACGATGATTCACGGGTTAAGAAACTTGGCATATAAGGAAAGATTTAAATATTCAAATTTGCGTCCTCTAGAAAGGCGAAGGGTCCGAGTACAGTTGGGGGATTCGTGGTGCTTTTTTTTTTTTTTTTTTTTTTTTACGTCGTGGCCTATTGCGCCGGTAGGCTTCTTCCCGGTGGATCCTGGTGGTCGGCCCAAGGCTTCTTCCTGGTTTGGCCCAGCCCGTTCTGGCGCAGGCGAGGGTTTATAGTGGCGCCATCTTATTGGCTCATGCTGCCCTCCCAGAGCTCATCTTTAATCCTAGAATCTAGAGTCCGGGTTGATAGGTGGTCTTTTGGACAGCATGTGGGTAGTTTTAAGCCACACGGTGGCGGCTGAAAAATCCCAGCTTGGTGGCACCGGGCGGGAATTGAGCTCGCGTCGTCCTGAACGCGGCGCCGTCACGCTATCTATTCAGCCACCGCATCCCTCCCTCCGTTAGCACACTCGGCTCACAACCGAGAGAGCCCGGATTCGATTTCCGGGCGGAGTAGAAAAATTTGGGAGGCTTTTCCGATACCCTTCGCCCCTGTTCACCCAGCAGTGAATGGGTACCAGGTATTAATCGTGGGTTGTGTCCCGTCTCCTGCATGGGATCTGTTCCCTTCACCTAAAATTCCTTCCCCTTCTGTCTCTCTCTTGCATATGACCACAGATGTTGCGCCGACTAAACGAAACTTTCCAACTTTTTCCGAGGATACTTGATCGAACTTTATAAACAGATGAAGAGCTTTAATAAGGGGGATATTTATAAGGTTCTGTTGGTAAGAGAACCTGGTAGGACACGTAGTAATGGGCTTAAACTGAATAAATTCAGATTGAACAAGGACATACGCAAAGATTGGTTAACAAACAGGGTCGTAGATGAGTGGAACAGGCTTGGCAGTCATGTTGCGAGTGACAACACAATAGTCATGCTCAAAAATAGGTCAGATAAAATCATGGACAGTCATGATAGGTGGAGTTAGGTTCACAGGAGCTGTCTTGTACAGCCCCACTGGCCTTTTGCAGATTCCTTACGTTCTTATGTCCTTATTCCGCTGCCACCAACACCACCACATGGTCCTGCTGTCGTCCTCTCTTTCTCCTTTTCCGTCTACAACACCTCCAGCTCCACCTCCACTGCCTTCGTCCTCACCACCACCACCACCTCCACAACCCCAAACCCAGTGCTGCCGTCCTCAGCTCCCCCCCCGCCCCTTCCCACCGCCGGGATCAAGGGCTATAAAGTGAATTATCTGCAGCTCTCTGTGGGATGCGTCGCCAAGAGAAACTCATCGCCACAGTTGCTATTGGTATTTCTGGCTCTGATTCAACGCCGTCGGCCATTTTTCCTTCCTACTTCTCTTCATTCCCTATACCCACCCACTTCACCTTCTCGTGTTGCATCTCTCCCTGCTCGTTCTCCTACTTCCCTCCTTTTTCTCTTCCTCCTCCCTTTTCTCCATCTCCTACTCTCCCAATTCTTCTTCTTTCTGTTTCTTCTTCCCCTCCTCTTCTTCCCCTTCTCCTTCCCTTCCTCTTCCTCCTGCTGCTTTGCTCCCCTTGGCTTATTCTGCTTTCTTTGACTGCTGTAGCCGCCGCTGTTTCCACTTTCTTTTATCCTCTTTGTTATTCTCTCTCCTGATTTTTTATATCCTCTCTATATTTTCAGATAGTATCCCCTTACGTTTTCTTTCTTTCTTTCTAATCCTCATATTTTTTTTATGTCGTTCTGTTTCTTACGCTCTCGTCATCATATTCGCGCCATTGTTAAATATTTTTCTTCATACGTTTCCTCGTCGTCGTCGTCGTCGTCCTCCTCCTCCTCCTCCTCCTCCTCCTCCTCCTTCCCCTCCTCCTCCTCCTCCTCCTCCTCATTTCGCTAACTCGTGGAACAGTTTTTACTACGATTCGGACTTGTTCCTTGCCAATGGCATCCACTTAAACCCTGTTGGAGCAGCCCGTTTCGGGAGGCTGCTCTGTGACCAAGTGGCTCTTCGAAACCCCAAAAAACGCGAAGGCGAGAACACCAACAGCTCCACCGTAATGGAGCACTCATCTCGCACAACCCAAGAATCAAATCACATTAAAGCTTGCTATACAAACGCTCGTAGTCTACGTAACAAATTTGAAGAGTTAGAAGTCCTCGCAGCTACAAGTCATTGTCACAACATCGGAGTCACAGAATCTTGGATAGACACTTCAAATAGAGATTTCATTGCGGAATATAGATTACCGGGTTATACCATTTTTAGTCATGAAAGAGAGAACGGACAGGGTGGAGGCGTTATCTTTTGTGTCTACAACTCTCTCCATCCAGTATCCGTGAAAACAGATATTATAGCCAATGTGGACACGGTCTTCATTGGAATTAAAAATAAATCTCGTTAAATAGTAATTGGACTTATCTACAGACCGCCAGGGCAGACTCTTGATATCGACCACGCATTAAGTGAATTAATATTAGAAACTCTTTCTGTTGTTCACTGATGATCTTCTTTCCAAAACGAACTGTCCTATCCATTCCTACGCCGATGACTCCACTCTGCATTACTCAACCTCTTTTAATAGAAGACCCACCCTACAGGAACTGAACGATTTAAGGCTGGAGGCAACAGAACGCTTAGCCTCAGACTTACTATTATTTCCGATTGGGGCAAGAGGAACCTGGTGTCCTTCAACGCCTCAAAAACAGTTTCTCCACCTATCCACTCGACACAATCTTCCAAACAACTATCCCCTATTCTTTGACAACACTCAGCTATCACCTTCTTCAACACTAAACATCCTCCTTAACTCATAATCTCAACTGGAAACTTCATATCTCATCTCTTACTAAATCAGCTTCCTCGATGCTGGGCGTTCTGTACCGTCTCCGCCAGATCTTTTCCCCTTCACAGTTGCTATCCATTTACAGGGGCCTTATCCGCCAACGTATGGAGTATGCATCTGGGGGGGGCCTCCACTCAAACAGCTCTCCTTGACAGAGTGGAGTCAAAGGCTCTTCGTCTCATCAGCTCTCCTCCTCATACTGATAGTCTTCTACCTCTTAAATTACGCTGCCATGTTGCCTCTCTTTCTATTTTCTATCGATATTTTCATGCTCTTCTGAACTTGCTAACTGCATGCCTCCCACCCTCCCACGGCCCCGCTGCACACGACTAATTACTCATGCTCATCCCTATACTGTCCAAACCCCTCATGCAAGAGTCAACCAGCACCTTCACTCTTTCATCCCTTACGCTGGCAAACTCTGGAACAATCTTCCTTTATCTGTATTTCCTCCTGCCTACGACTTGAACTCTTTCAAGAGGAGGGTATCAGGACACCTCTACTCCCGAAATTGACCTCTCTTTTTGACCACTCCTTTGACTTCTATTCAGGAGCAGTAAGTAGCGCGCTTTTTTTATATATATTTTTCTTTACGCCCATGAACTGTCTCCTTTGCTGTAAAAAAAAAAAAAAAAAAGTAGCAATTGCAAGGTGGTAATTGTGGGGGACTTTAACTCGCCGGTGAAAAGATGGGTTGAACCGTTAAACTGTCGTACCGGGCTCGACCTGTACACAAATTTCTTAGAAAGTGATATGCATCAACACGTTCAAGAACCGACTCGGGAAAATAATATACTTGACCTTATCTTTTCAACGACAGCTGATCTAGTTAACGAAGTAAATGTTTGTCCAATTTCTAGTTCTAGCGATCACCGAACAATGACATTCAGTGTTAAGATGAAAGAAAGTAAAGTAGCTCCTAGTAGGGTAGGCGGTGGCTGAACAGATAGCAAGACAGCCCCGGGTTCAGGAGGACGCGAGTTCAATCCCCGACCGGTGCCACCAAGCTGGGATTTTTCAGCCGCCGCCGAGTGGCTTAAAACTACCCACATGCTGTCCAGAAGACCACCTATCAACCCGGACTCTAGATTCTGGGATTAAAGTTGAGCTCCGGGAGGGCAGCATGAGCCAATGCAAGATGGTGCCACTATAAAACACTCGCCTGCGCCAGAACGGGCTGGGCCGACCATCAGGACCCACCGGGAAGAAGCCTTGGACCGACCATCAGGATCCACCGGGAACAAGCCTACCGGCGCAATAGGCCAAGACAAAAAAAAAAAGGGAAAAAAAAGTGCCAGATTAACAGAGAGCGAATTTCGTAAGACTTCGAGCAATTCTAAACAATTCTGACTGTACTGTAATTTCGGCGGAAGCAGATACTGATAAATCTTGGGAGGCCCTAACCACAACATTGAACAATGCCATAAGCATATGCGTACCGTATCGTAACAGACGGTCAACTTCTAAGAAGAAACCCAATAATGGAATAACGAAATTCAAAATAGCCTATCTCTTAAAAAAACGCGTATACAGTAGATACATATCAACTCAGAGTGCGGCTGACAAACTAGAGTTGGACAGAATTCGCCGCGAAACCAAGAGATTAATAAAACGAAGCAAGAAAAGTAGGTAGGCGGTGGCCGAACTGGTAGCGTACTGGGCTCACATTCACCGCGTGATGGACGACGCGGGTTCGAATCCCCACGCTACCACTCGGATTTTTCAGTCACCGCCGAGTGGCTTAAAACTACCCACATGCTGTCCTGAAGACCACCCATCAACCCGGACTCTAGAGGAAGCCGTCCAAGCGAATCAAGAACGAGTTCCGGGGGGCAGCATGAGCCAGTGCAAGATGGCGCCACTATAAACACTCGCCTGCGCCAGAACGGGCTGGGCCGACCATCAGGCCCCACCTGGAAGAAGCCTTGGGCCGACCATCAGGCCCCACCAGGAAGATGCCTACCGGCGCAACAGGCAAGGACGTAAAAAAAAAAAAAAAAGAAGAAGAAGATATAGCGGAAACAAGTAAATCTAATCCTAAAGATTTTTTTAGGTATGTAAATAATAAAAAGTCACTTACTTGTAGTATCGGACCGATTGCTAATGAAAATGGTAACCATACGAACGATGAAAATGAAATGGCTACAATCCTAAATAACTTTTCCGCATCCGTATTTACTGACGAAGATTGTTTATCACCTCTACCGTCGGAGGTTAAAAGGACCGAAAAGATTTTAAATGGTGTGCTAATCGTAGAAAGTGACATTTTACGCACAATTGAAAAGATTAAAGTAAGCAAAGCTCCTGGTCCAGACAAAATTACCCCTAGGATCATAAAATAAATCAAACATCAAATTTGTAAACCGCTCTCCATCATATTCAATAAATCTTTAACAGCCGGAAAAGTTCCGTTCAATTGGAAATTAGTAAATGTCACATCAGCTTTCAAAAAGGGGGACAAGTCTCATCCAGGAAACTATCGAACAATTAGCCTGACATCGTTTGTTTGTAATTTAATGAAGACTATCATTCGCGACAATATGGTGAAATTCTTTGAAGAAAATAACATAATAAATAATTCGCAACATGGTTTCCGTAGTAAACGTTCGTGTTTAACTAACTTACATGATTTTTTCCATTATATTTTTGAGGTGTTCGATGAAAGCAGATCAGTAGATATCATATATCTGGATTTTCAAAAGGAATTTGGTAAGGTCCCCCACCAACGATTGCTCAGTAAGCTATTGGCGCACGGTATCTCAGGGAACATTCAAAATTAGTTTCTGGACTGGCTCTCTGAGCGGAAACAGAGAGTTGTTCTAAACGGTGTTACATCTAACTGGCTCGGTGTCAGAGGGGGCGTACCTAAAAGATCAGTGATTGGCCCCATGCTCTTCTTAATTTATGTTAATGATATCGATGATTTGCTCAAATGCAAAGTATCAAAATTTGTTGATGACACAAAAATTACTAGTAAGGAAACTACGACACTCGACGAAGACGTTTTACAATCAGATCTAGATCGGCTTGCACGGTGGGCCAATCAATGGCAAATGAAATTTAACGTTGACAAATGTAAAGTGTTACACATCGGAAACAATAACAATCGCGTTCAGTACGTAATGAATAGCCAACAACTTTCTGCAGTAAGTAAAGAAAAGGATCTTGTAATCACTATATCAAGCGATTTAAAGCCCAGCCAGCATTGTTCAGAGGTAGTTAAAACCGCAAACAAATTGTTTTTTTTTTTACATTGCAGCCTATTGCGCCGGTAGGCTTCTTCCCGGTGGATCCTGATGGTCGGTCCAAGGCTTCTTTCCGGTAGGTCCTGATGGTCGGCCCAGCCCGTTCTGGCGCAGGCGAGTGTTTATAGTGGCGCCATCTTGCATTGGCTCATGCTGCCCTCCCAGAGCTCATCTTTGATCCTAGAATCTAGAGTCCGGGTTGATAGGTGGTCTTCTGGATGGCACCGGGCGGGGATTGAACTCGCGTCCTCCTGAACACGAGGCCGTTACTTTGACGACTCAGCCTCAGCTTCATCGGACGTGTCTTTAATAATAAATCGGAAAAAGTAATATTAAAACTGTATAATTCGTTGGTTCGACCCCATCTAGAGTACTGTGTACAGTTTTGGTCTCCCTATTACAGAAAAGACAGAAAAGTTGGAACGGGTTCAACGAAGAGTAACAAAAATTATTCCTAGGTTGAGAAATTTATCGTATGAACAAAGGCTTAAAGAAGTAAATTTATTCAGCCTATCAAAACGAAGAATGCGAGGCGATCTAATAGAAAAGTTTAAAATAATTAAAGGGTTCAGTGATATTAAAGCAGATTTTTATTTTTTTATTTTTTTAACGTCTTGGCCTATTGCGCCGGTAGGCTTCTTCCCGGTGGATCCTGATGGTCGGTCCAAGGTTTCTTCCCGGTGGTTCCTGAAGGTCGGCCCAGCCCGTTCTGGCGCAGGCGAGTGTTTATAGTGGCGCCATCTTGCATTGGCTCATGCTGCCCTCCCGGAGCTCATCTTTAATCCTAGAATCTAGAGTCCGGGTTGATAGGTGGTCTTCTGGACAGCATGTGGGTAGTTTTAAGCCACTCGGCGGCGGCTGAAAAGCCCCAGCTTCACAATTGATCGATCAAATAGAACAAGAAGAAATCACAATTTCACGATGTAAAAGATTATCGTCGCACGAAGCTAAGAACTTCTTCTTCAATCGAGTTGTTAATGTTTGGAACGCTCTAGCCTGTGATGTCGTTGATAGTACATCAGTTACGTCCTTCAAGAATAGATTAGACATGTATTTTCAATCCAACCAGCAACTATGATATTGCTAATTGTCATAATAACGTTAAGTTATTTCGAATACTGGTGTCCTTGTTCGTTTTTATCGCCCGGTTAGTGGTAGCAGCAATGGTAGTTCTTTCCTCTTTCCTACATAATTTCCATGCAGTTTTTCCATGCTGCATGGTTCTTTTTCCTTTCCTGCCAGCTTTGACTGAAGTGATGGGTGGGTGGGGAGGAGCCTTCGCCTTTGCCTTCCTTCATCTTACACCTTTGATTAGGTAGTTAGTGTAGCTTGTCACAAACAGTCTCGTAAGGACCAGCAGGTCTGCTGTTGTTTTTTCTTCCTTTGTGTTTCTTTGTGTTCCTTCTCCACTTCCTCTTCTTCCACATTCCGCACTGAGGAAATTGGAGGAGGGATACAACTGAGTATACACTTCAACTTCGTAATTTGTCTCTGTAAAGGTGTGGTGTTGATAGTAGAGTAGAGGCGGTGTTTAGAAAGGTTGAAGTGGTGCTTGTGGCAATGGAGGCAGTGGTGGTAGTGATGGTAGTGATGGTGATTCGTCCTCTTTATAAATATCAGATCCGGCACATCAGCTAATAAGGTTTAATTTCTCCTCCCTCCCTCCTGCTTTTTCCTCTTCCCCTCTCTTAATCTCTCCCACTAAATTTTTCTCCCGTCTCCGCTCGTCTCTCCCTTCCTTGACGTTTTTCTGCCTCTCACTCACCCCTCTCTTCCTCGTCTCTCTTTTCCTCCCCTAAGGGAGTGCACGGTCTTCCTTCCTCTCCCTCCAATTTGAGTGTCCGTTAATGAGGCATCTCCTATCTGTTGACTTTTCCACTTTTTGTTTTTCTGTGGTGTCATGTATTTTGGAGTATGTATTCTCTCTCTCTCTCTCTCTCTCTCTCTCTCTCTCTCTCTCTCTCTCTCTCTCTCTCTCTCTCTCTCTCTCTCTCTCAACATTTCTTTCAACTATAATTTTCGTGTCTAGACATCCACACCACCCATGAGGTAACAGTTTGCCGGCTCGATGTCCATGTCACTTTACGTGACAATGTCACACAAGGCACACTGCCACTACATATAGGGACTTATATAAACTCTGTTCTGTCTTCAGAAAACGAATCTTTCGTAACATTATAAGGTCTTATCGTAAAATTAATTAAAAAGAGTATTTAAAACTTATGTAACAGTAATGAATACTTAACAATGAGAGAGAGAGAGAGAGAGAGAGAGAGAGAGAGAGAGAGAGAGAGAGAGAGAGAGAGAGAGATGTGGGTGTGTGGCGGCGATTATGTGACATATCCGCTATACGTTATTCCGTCAGCCACACCCAAAGTGAATTGATAAAATGGTAAAGCCTATAGTGAAGTAAGGGTCGACTGAAGGGCGTGGACAGAGGAGAACGGGAGGTAGAGGGGAGTACAGGGAGGAGGGAGAGGATGGGCATGCGTTGGTCCGGGCTGGGTGTGTTTCACCGCCCATAACCCGCGTCCATCCTCAGCTCATGAAACCGACTGTGTTGCATTACCCGAAGGACTGGGAAACATTTAGAGGAGGCGGCGCATCTTGTGGGCGAAGTGGCGGGGTTGGACTGTTTTTTCTCTCTTTTTCAGTTCATTAAACTGTATTTTGCTGTATTAAACCCGCAATAGTCTTCACCCCTTCCCCCTTCTCTTTATCTCGATCTCTCGGTCTCTGCTTACTTGTCCGTCTCTCTCTCTCTCTCTCTCTCTCTCTCTCTCTCTCTCTCTCTCTCTCTCTTCCCTTTTACCCGCTATTCGGAGTGTGCATCTCCGTGCAAGGGTTACACGCGTCGACTCAGGAGTCCCGTGAGGCTCAGCGCCTTCCCGCTGACCCCTGCGTGTGTTGGTCGCCACGTGGAGGGGTTCGGGGTTTTAACTCCATGGAATAATTGTGTGCTTTATCGTTCGGTCATATTTCGGTGTTTCTATTTATATTTTTTTCTTTTTCTTATTCTGTTTAGTTACCAGCCATTAAGTGGCAAGTTACTTGTCTTTTCAATATTTTCCTTCTTTGTACCTTAAGCACCATTATACCCCTTCATCCACCCACACCCACCAACACTACACCATCATCATAACAACACTAACGTCGCTTCATTACTACCATCACAAAGAACACTCCCACCCAGTACCATTATACGCTATTGCTGCGCGTAGCAGCGGTGCATATCTCCGTCGCATCGGCCTTGGGCCTGTGGTGGGAAGAACCCATTCCCCGGGACACATGGGGAAGTTGAGTAATGCAGAGTGGAATCATCGGCGTAGGAATGGATAGAACAGTTCGTTTTGGAAAGACACCACTGTTAATAGGTTTAGGGGAAGAACAGTGACCGTCTACCACAGCGGAAATAGAACGGTCAGAAAGGAAACTGGAGATAAAGGTACAGAGAGGAGGATAGAAACCGTAGGAGGGTAGTTTGGAAAGCAAAGATTTGTGCCAGACCCTATCAAAAGCTTTTGATATGTCCAGCGCAATAGCAAAGGTTTCACCGAAACGGCTAAGAGAGGATGACCAAGAGTCAGTTAAGAAGGCTAGGAGGTCACCAGTAGAACACCCCTTGCGGAACCCATACTGACGATCAGATAGAAGGTCAGAAGTGGAAAGGTGCTTTTGAATCTTCCGGTTAAGGATTAATTCAAAAGCTTTAGATAGACAAGAAAGTAAAGGTATAGGACGGTAGTTGGAGGGATTGGAACGGTCACCCTTCTTAGGCACAGGCTGTATGAAGGCATACTTCCAGCAGAAAGGAAAGGTATATGTTGACAGGCAGAGGCGAAAGAGTTTGACCATGCAGGGTGACAGCACGGAGGCACAGTTTTTAAGGACAATAGGAGGCACTCCATCAGGTCCATAAGCCTTCTGAGGATTGAGGCCAGAGAGGGCATAGAAAACATCATTTTGAAGAATCTATATAACAGGCATAAAGGAGTCAGAGGGGGGATGAGGAGGAGAAATATGCCCTGAATCGTCCACAGTGGAGTTTTTAGAAAAAAAAGTTTGAGAGAAGAGTTCAGCCTTAGAGATAGATGAGACGGCAGTGTTGCCGTCAGGACTGAGGAGTGGAGGGAAAGATGAAGAAGTAAAGTTGGAGGAGATGTTTTTGGCTAGATGCCAGAAGTCACGGGAAGAGTTAGAGAAAGCAAGGTTTTGGCATTTTCTATTAATGAAAGATTTTTTGGTTAGTCGGAGAATAGATTTGGCACGATTCCGGGCAGAAATGTAAAGTTCATAATTAGCATTAGTTTGAAGGCTCTGGTACCTTTTGTGAGCTTACTCTCTATCATTGACAGCACGAGAACAAGCGTGATTAAACCAAGGCTTTTTAGCGTGAGGAGTAGACGCAACGTGGCACCTCCGTCTCTCAACAGGAGGCCACGGCGACTACTACACACACGAAGTCTCACACTACCATTAAGGATTCTTGAAACTCCTTGCGGAGCTGACAGGAAGACAAACTGCAGTAATATGCTCACAGGGGCTTAGCCACATCCACAAACACAGGGGAAAACACAGAGTGTACACTTTGTGCAACATCACCACAATAAACCTGAATATTACTCCTACACACACAGCTAAAGCTACGACGTTACACGTGAGCACACACTACCTAGACTGACCTGGCTACACTAAAACGACGCCACGGTTGTACTTATCTGGAGTGCGGAGAGATGATGTGCTGAACGTCGCTGCAGACCTCAAGGCCCTGCTCGGCGACCACGTAGCTGTGGATTCCCATGTGAGCAGCAATTGGTGTGCTTCCGTCCGTTACGGCACAACCAAGGAAGCCATGAGCAGCCCACAGAGCAGAAAGAGACGTCTCTCCCTTTTGCATTACAACGAGGACCCGGGCGGTGCGTTCCTGATACCCGCAGGAGACGCAGCCGCCAGAAAGCGCCAGAGGCAGACTGGAGGAGCAGCAGGATCTCTCTCTCTCTCTCTCTCTCTCTCTCTCTCTCTCTCTCTCTCACAGGCACGAGACGGTCACGGGCAGAAAAGAGAGCGGGGCGCGCCGCCCCGCCCAACGAGGAGCCACCTCGCTGGGGCGGAAATATACAGACTCCTCCTATGCGGGAATATTAGAACATAAGAACCTAGTTAGACTGCAAGAGGCCGAGTGGCCTACACAAGGCAGCTAGCTAAAGATTATTGTTTCCAGACAAAAATAAAAAAGGGTTCTGGCTCAATAAGACCTCGGCTGGTTCGTTAACTAACAAACATACAGCCTTACACAACGCCATAATACTGTGAAAACATAACAAGAGCCCAAATGGGTCCTTCACTGAGCTCGACCTGCCATCTGGTGGCCCTGCTGGAGCCTCTGCCTGAGCCAAACCTGCTGAGAGATGAGGTCCAGCGAGGCTAAATTGACATTTTTTATGTAACAAACTAGCAAAATATCAGAGTTGTATTAGGTCACTATCATGTTTACACCAAAAATCTGAGTTTTGTACATTATTCAAGTCGTTATATTGAACATTGTTGGCAAAATAAGAGCATTCCTCTATATATCCTACAACACTCTGTCCCGTGGTTAACAGGAATACATCAGTGCGGCTTCTTGGCAAATATTTATTTCATGCAAGAAAAGAGAAGCCAAACAAGTCAATCATGGTGTCATGCTCTCAATCTCTTACAATAATGGTGGACTGGAAGGTAGTGTTGAAAATTTTGCTACTCCACATTCCTCCGGCTGGCACGCCGCTGTCATACACGATGCCTTCCCGTCTCTCCAATCAGCGCACGGAAGGTTGTTTATACTGCTTCTAAACATATCGTACGCTGCCGGCAGCAAGTATTATACCTATTTAATATTGCTAATTTAAATCAAAATACATACATCTTTAGCATCTTATAATATTACATTCACTATATAAAACTTTAAAAGCATATACATACAAACAACATATAACATATGATGATTGTTTATGTGGGAAAGAATATATTTTAATTTCTTATTACTTGCATTTCCCTGTTTCTTAAATACTGCTAGTAAGTCAAGTGTCTCTATACCGTAGCTATGAGAAAAATGTGATTTTTAAATACTAGCGAAAAACTAGTAAGAAAAATTATTTGGGTGCACTCCGCATGCATATTTTTTGGGGGTAGTTCCACTAGGGCGGCGGTCCATCAGATGGCAACTAAATAAGGAACATCCCCCAGAGGAGGAATGAAGCGTTTGGCAACTTCTGATCAAGCACAAGGCAAGGGAAAGAGACGCGCCCACAGGCGGGAATCTCAACACAGACGAAACACTCCCTCATGGGTACATGCAGATGCGTAAACGTGCCACAATGAATGCAAACACTGAAAGGTCACCTGCGACAATATGAGTAATGACTCACTGACATAAGACAGGCAAATAGGGGTAATACCGGGCGACCCACATTAGAATGCTCCCTGGCACCCTCACCCGGGCCAAAAAAATCAATACTCGGGTCAGGCTGAGTCACACTTCCCCTACCTGTCGCGCCTCGCATCCTTCTTCAAAGTAATTTCGAAGGAGACAAGGTCACGATGACAAAGGCTGGCGCGCCCATCATGGTGACGGAACAAAATATATCTAATCACCTTGATAAGGAACAAGTCATGAGGAAACATCCTAGTCACGGGTGCTAACTCGTGAGTGTGTGTGTGTGTGTATGTGTGTGTGTGTGTGTGTGTGTGTGTGTGTGTACCATTTATTTGTATCTATCTTTTGGGTCACACGCCTCAAAAGGAACACAAAGCAACTTTCGCAAGAACAAACAACAGCAGGCCTGCTGGTCCTAACGAGGCTGTTTGTGACAAGCTACTATATAATAATAACAAATATATAATCAAAGGTGGAAGATGAAGGACAGCAAGGCGAAACCCTCCCCCCATCCTCCAGCCAAAGCTGACAGGAAAGGAAAAAGTACCATGCAGCATGGAAAAACTGCATGGAATTTATATAAGAAAGAGGAAAGAACTACCATTACTGCTACCACTAACCGGGCGATAAAAGCGGACAAGGACACCAGTATTCGAAAGAACCGTTATTACGACAATGAGTAATATCTTAGTTGCTGGTTGGATTCAAAATACTTGTCTAATCTATTCTTGAAGGCTGCACCGTTGTACTATCAACGACATCACAGGGTAGAAATCCAAACATTAACAACGATTGAAGAAGAAGTGTTTAGCTTCGTGCGACAATCTTCTACCACTTATCTTCAAATTGTGATTTATTCTTGTTCTTTGATCGATCAACTGTAAAGTAATCTTCCGCATTAATATCACTGAATCCTTTAAACATTTTAAACACTTCTATTAGATCGCCTCGCATTCTTTTGTTTGATAGGCTGAATAAATTTACTTCTTTGTTCATCTGATAAATTTCTCAACCTAGGAATTACTTTTCGTTGAACCTGTTCACACTTTTCTATGTCTTTTCTGTAATAGGAGACCAAAACTGTATTTTTCCGATGTACAGCACCGACATAACAAACAGAATTTCATTTGCCTCTGTGTGTGTGTGTGTGTGTGTGTGTGTGTGTGTGTGTGTATGTGTGTGTGTGTGTGTGTGTGTGTGAATTTGCTTTACTTTTATTTTTTTTTTATTTTTTTCACGTTTATATTTCTTTATGTTTATTTCTGTGTGTGTGTGTGTGTGTGTGTGTGTGTGTGTGTGTGTGTGTAATTCGCATGACCTGGTCATGTACTGGGCAGACGTGTGTGTGTGTGTGTGTAAATAATTATTTACACACACACACACACACAGCGGGGTTAGTGCAGCAGTGCTCGAGACGGCTTTTGAAACCCCGTGACTGGTTCCAAAGCCCATATAGGGTGTATATTTGGGCTTTGATTGGTTGGGTTAGTTGATTGGCCGCTGGCTAGGCGTGAGTTGGAGAACCAGGTTAAAGACAATGTGTCCGTACTGTCTACCAAATCACAAAATAATATTCAAGTTCGTGAACTGCCAAGCAACGCTTGGAGAATATTGAATACCCGGATGCCGAGTGTGTGACAGACGCACATCCATGACCGCAGGCGCTGAGGAATTCTACTATGTCGGTGTGTTTCAAGATATGAACCAGAGACATTGTTCCTAAAGGTGGGTGATGGAAGACTAATCGAAATAGAGAACAGCAAAGCCTCGCATCCTCGTCAGTCTAATTCATGCGGGGAATGAAACAAATTCGAAATAGCAACGGTTTCGTGAATTGCGAAGGAAAAACGCAACCCGAGCGGCAGCAGCCAATTTTCCGACGCGCTGGCCTGGATTAATCGAAATAAACAGCAAATTAAAGTAAGTTTACGGGTTGAAGGGCGAAAACTGTTCGAATCACCTAAATCTTTACATATGAGGGTGCGCCGATACCCCAAGCCTCCACCTGGGAGTTGGGACTGAAATTATACTCAGGTTTTGGCGCCTCTCTGAGGAACACGTTCATGAAACATTATTTGAGCTCTGGTGTGATTGGAAACTCTGGGGTGCCATGCACGTTACGAAAAGTGATGTTAAGATTACCTTGAATTACACGTTGAACTGCTTAGGACGTCACCACCACCACCATCACCACCACCACCACCATTTCCACCGCCACCACCACTACTACCTCCACCTCTGCCGCCGCCACCACCACCACCACCACCTCCACCTCTACCATGAGCTGCCTCAGCCTTGGTTGGGTACGGACTCTCCGCTCCTCCTGCATATCTACCAGTGTTCAGAGACTTCAAGACTGCTCACTCGGCTAACGTCTGCTGGAGTCAAGGCCTGTACAAACAAGGCCTTGTTGTTGTGCGTGTTTGCCTTCCCATCGAGGCGCTGCCTGCCTCGATGGAGTACTCTGGGTCGGGGGCTGGTTCTTCCCTGGAGGATGACCTGGTCATGTCTGACTACGACGACTCGCCTACCGTGAAACACTGTCCCGAGCTGCCGAAGCACGTCTCCTCTGCCGTCGTCCGCTCGTCAACCTAAACTTCCCGCCCCCAAACGGCCTGCTGATGATGATTCACTCGACCCAGCCACTGAGGGGTGCCTGCGTCCAGCGGCCAAAACTGCCAAGAGTGCTTCCCCGGCGGGTGACGAGACTTTCTGTGGCTCTTCTGCCTCCTCTCGGTGCTGCTATCTCTGCCGCCTCCCGGCCTTCCGCTAACCTCCCAGCTTTGCCCCAGAGACACCTACGTCAAGCTCTCCTTCACCGGGAACCCGTCTAACGACACGAAGCTGCGATGGTTGTCCGAAGTTAACAAAGGCCTTCCAACTTCAGCGGGATATGGCCGAGGTCAAGATGGCTGCCGTCACCTCAAGGTTCGTCTACATCTCGAGGCAGCGAACGGACATCATCGAGCGAGCCAAAGGTTGGTGAGTTTCTGTCTTTGCCACTCATTCCTCAGGACTCACCGAGAGGCCTCGTAAATACCGAGCTACATCCTCACCCGTGTTCCGGTTGACGTGGACCCGCGTCTTGCTGAGGGCTACCTTGGCGTGTACTCTGCCAGACGCTTCTTCCAGGATGGCTCACCCATTAACCGGATTGTCGTCGTGTGGAGCCTGCCTGACCCGCCTCCAACCACTATCGCCTTCGATTTCCTTCCATGTCTTCCTCCCTGTGAGGTGCGTAAGCTCCACAATGACCAGCCTTGGTGTTAAAGGTGCTGGGGTGTTGGTCACATCTCCAGGTATTGATCTGCCTCACCGAAGTGTGCCTGGTGTGCTGCCGATCACGACTCAAGGACGTGCCCCGTCAGGAGTGAGTATTCTCGCCCAGCTTCCACTTCCTCCGAGCTCCTACCTCCTAAGGACGCGTCTCGCAGGAAGTGCCCACGCTGCCTTCAGCCGGGGGTTAACGTGTGGCACGGATGTGCTCGACGCCAGGCCCCGTCTCGTGCCTCCTCGACAGCGCCACCACTTCCTCCGCCGCCGCCATCTAACCAGTCTGTTTCTCCCACTGACTCTACCTCTCCACAGGACCTGGCTCTTCGTAAGACCGTTGCTTCCCTCCTGGCGCGATGCACTGCTCTTGAGGATCGTTTCGCCGCACTTGACGCCAGGATTGACGAATTGGTTACCGCCCATACAGCTACTGCCTCCCAGCTCTCGACCGTGGTTGAAGCTCAGCAGGCCGTCGTCTCCGCAGTCGCCACACTCACTGAGAAAATGGACACCGTCGTCTCTCGACTCGAGAAGCTATACGAGTCGCCTCCTGCTCCTGGCCCGTCATCCTCACGTCGCTCGTCTGCCTCCGCTCACCGGTCTCCCCGCTCAAAGGCTCAATTTCGCTCTTGATTCTTTTGAGGTAATCTCATGGAATGTTTGTGGCATCACTAACTACGCCAAGCTTGCACAACTCAAGGCCTATGTTTTCGGCATTATCCGAGCGTTATTTTGCTCCAGGAAGCATTTCCAGGTCGGCCGTTCCCCGCTGGGCAAGCTCCTTCTCTCATAGGCTACGTTCCATACGTCCATATGGTAAGGAATGGTCTCCTAACTTATGTCCATTGTTCCTTACCACACCGCCTGCTCCGCACCTCTACGGATCCTGACATGACCTTCCAATTCTTTGAAGTCACGCTTGGGGGTGGCGTCCTTCAGATTTGTAACGTGTACTCTGCTCCTGCTCGGCTCCATCTTGCAGCTCTTCCACCTTCTACGGTGCGGGGTATGGTTTATCTCGGAGACTTCATCGCCAGGCATCCCGACTTAGGTGATCGTTCTGGCTCCACAAACTATCCTGGACTACGTCTCTTGTCTTACATCCGAAGGCATCATCTGACGCGCTGGGACACAGGGGGCGCCACTCACTCCCGGGGTGGTACGCTGGATCACGTCCTCACCTCTGGCTTGGTAACATCTCGGGTCCAGTGCTCCTTTGTGCCGGCTTTGTTCTCTGACCACGTTGCCCTTCGGTTTTGTTATATTCTGCCTTCTGTGCCTACCAATTCTGCCTCTCGCTTACGAATCAATGTGCCCCCTAAGTATTGCCCAACGTTTATCTCCTATATAACCCAACCGTTAACGTTACTTCGCCTAGTCAGTTATATTCTGATCTTGTCTCTGCCACCCATGACTTTCACAGGCTGTATGTCTCACGACCACAACTCCAGCGTCGCCCTGCCGCTCACTCCTGGACACTAGACTCGCGCATTCAAGAGGCGAGGGAAGAAGCTGAACGTGCTGGTCTCTTGTTTCAAGAAAACCCTTCTCCTGAGCTGCTCCGTCGATACCAAGAGTCAAGGGATGCTCTTGTGGCACCACAAGAGTGTGTCATTACAGAGTCCTGACGGAAATTCACAGATAACATCAACCAGCAAACGAGTGTGGCCTCCATGTGGCGCCTCATCCGTCGGGTGATTAAGAAGACGCCCTCAACTGCCCGTCACCACACTCCCGCCGCCTACGCGCAGCAATTTGTCGACGCATGGTCGGAGCAGTCTACCCCTGCACCCTTCCCGCCCACATACAAGATGCTCTCTCCTCCCGTGCTCCTGTCCGACGGCTCCGTCTCATGTCAGCTCTACTGCAACTGGATGACGAAGAGTCCGTGCCGATTACCGCGGGTGAACTGCGCCGTGCTCTGTCTAGAGGTAAGGCTTCGTCTCCTGGTAATGATGGTATTACTTACTCTGTACTACGCCTGCTGCAACAAGTTCCCGGGAACAAACTGCTACTACTCTACAATCTTTGCCTTCGCGATGGTTGTGTACCACAAGCCTGGACCAGCAGCACCATCATACCAATCCCAAAGCCAGGTACGGCAAAATTCAGACCCATTTCCCTCACTTCTTGTTTCTGCCAAGTTATGGAAAGAATCTTGTTTAACCGTCTTATGTATCGGCTCCAGGACCGCCTGTCGCCCCGACTATTTGGCTTCCTTCCTCAGCGCAACACACACCACTGCCTCGTCGGCTTATACTCTCGCCTCTCCCGGGACAGCGTGGTGGTTTTCGTCGACCTCAAGAGTGCCTTTGATGTTGCTAACAGGGACATCATTTTGGATCATCTCGTTGACTTTGGTATTAAGGGTAATCTCTTCAGGTGGATTAGGGGCTACCTCAGTAACAGGACTTCCCGTGTGTTCTCCAGTGGTGCATACAGTCATTCGAGAAGTTTTCTCCTTGGCACGCCTCAAGGGGGTGTTCTAAGTCCGTTTTTGTTTAATATTTAGATGCATCGGCTACTCACTTCTCTACCTGACATTCCTGTTATTACCATTACATGTTACGCTGATGATATATGTGTTCATTCCACTTCGCCAAGGGATCTTCAGCTGTTTCTTGCCTCCTTCTCCGTGTCCTAATCTAACTGTGGTATCATTGTCTCTCCTGACAAGAGCAGGATATTCTCCTGCCGCCCTCCTGCCGCTCTGCCAGACTTCACCGTTGGAGGGACTGTCATTCCCTTGTGCACCCAGTACTGTTACCTTGGCGCATCTGTCAAGATCTCAACAGTCTTCCCCGCCGGGCGCCAGGCCCATCCTCTCATCCGTGACTTGCTGGATCTCCTCCAGAGACGGCTTCAACCTCTCCAGTGGCTCACTAACAACTCTTCGGGCATCTCCATTCCTGTGGCCAGGACCATATATATTACTTTCATTCGCTTTGTTGTTGATTATCTCTCCCCTGCCTTGGTACAATTTCCCCGAACTACTTTAGAGCCCTTAGAAAATTTTCAGAACAGAGCGATGAGAGTCATTCTTGGGTGTCCCATGTCTACCAGAATTGTAAATATGCAATGCGAGCTACGTCTTCCACCCTTGGTCGAGATGATTTATTCTAATGTCACTCGCCTCATTGTTAAGTGCCTCCATTTCCCACATCTCTCGCCCCACTACTCGCAGCTGATCAGGATGTCGCTTGGACCCGCTCGACCTGTTCCTCCTATATTGCCCGCTGGTTGCGCTCTTATTCGGTCTGTCTCTTCCTTGATGCGCAGTCTTGATTTGGATATTCCTGCTGTTGACGTGCCCCCAGGCCCGCCCCCGTGGTTGTTGCCAACGCCAGAGGTAAGCCTGCATCCAAGTCTGACCCGCCTCCCTAACAGGTGCAGTTGGCCCTAGAACATGTAGCAACAGTGAAGTCCTCCATCACAGCTCCACATTGCCTCTACACTGACGGGTCACTGCAATCGGACGGTGCGGCCGGTTGCGCAGTCTTCTCGCCTGACTTGGAGCCTCCTCCTGGGGGTTGGGTTGGCCGTCGCCTCCGTGACCACTCCAGCTCCACATTGTGTGAGCTATATGCCATATTAGATGCCGTCAGCCTCGTTTGTCAGAGGGGAGTAAATGCTGCCATTATTTGTGATTCTAGGCCTGCCCTTCAGTCCCTGTCTGCTGTTCAGCGCACCTACCCTCAAGTCGTTCAACAGATCCTGTCCTTTTTATCTTTAATGAATGATCGTCAGTTGTGTGTCAAATTTTCATGGGTGCCATCTCATGTGGGTCTATATCACAATGCCACAGCTGACTGCCTAGCAAAGGAAGCCTGCCGTCTGCCTCCATGTGGTGATGGACGCCCCCTCTCTCTGCCCTGCCATCTCTCCAGAGTTCGCTCCGCCGCCTTCCTTCCTGCACGGCGTCGTAGGGATGCAGAGAGGCCCCACAGCGCCACCATCAACCACTACGAGACTGTCTGCCGTCACAAATACTCCTACCGACGCCGGGGCCTCATGGTTCGGAGACATAATGTTGTCTCCGGACGTCTGCGGCTGGGCTACCGTCCACCGTGGCAGGTCGCCGGGGTGGAGGGGGAGCCTGTATTTACGGAATGTTGCCTGTGCCGCTCACCGATGTCGAACACCATTGAACACTACTGCCTGGCCTGCCCCACTGTTCGTGGTTTGCTACCCCAGGGACAGCCGTTGGATGCTGTCTGCCGCCACCTCCTGAACCATGACTTCCTCTACGCAATCTTGGTGCGCCACCCTCGTTTTGGTGGATTCTCCTAATGTTATTTGCCCTATGTGGCACTGGTCCCTCTAAATTTTGTCTGACATCTGTATATTACATCAACTTGCTTCCTGTTTTAGTGTGTGTGTGTGTGTGTGTGTGTGTGTGTGTGTGTGTGTGTGTGTGTGTGTGTGCGTGTGTGTGTGTGTGTCCATTGTCTATAGTTAAACCAGTTGCAATTGCTAAAGATTGTTTTGTCTGACGCTATTGCGCAATAAATTTATCAAACAACAACAACCACCTCTACCACAACCACCTCAACTATAACCACCGCGAATGCCATTACAACTACTAACTACACCTCTGCCAAGGCCACCACCTCCACCACCACCACCACTACTACCACCATCTCTGCACTACCACCACCACCTCCACCACCACCACTACTACCACCACCTCTGCACCACCACCACCACCACCATCACCACCACCTCCGCACTACCACCACCACCGCCGCCACCACCACCACCGCTAACGCCACCACCGATACAACCACCACTGCAACCACCACTACCATCACCACCACCGCCACCACCACCACTTCTACCAACACCGCCTCTACCTAAGGCACCTCTCTTAGCCGTTTCGGTGAAACTTTCTCAGTTGGGCTAGATATCTCGAAAGCTTTCGATAGAGTCTGGTACAACTCTTTGCTTTCTAAACTGCCCTCATGCGGAGTCTATTTTTCTCTCTGTTCCTTTATCTCCAGTTTTCTTTCCGGCCGTTCTATCTCTGCTGTGGTACGGTCACTGTTCTTCCCCTAGACCTATCAACACTGTTGTCCCGCAGGGCCCTGTCCTGTCTCCCACTCTCTGTCTGATATTCATCAATGGTCTTCTTTCCACAACAAACTGTCCTATCCACTCATACGTCGACTACTCTACTTTGCATTATTCAACTTCTTTCAACAGAAGACCCTCAGAACAGGAATTGGAAGACTCTAGACGGGAGGCTGCAAAACTCTTAACCTCTGACCTTGCTATTATTTCCAACTGGGGCAGAATGAACCTTGAGCCCTTCAGTGCCTCAAAAACTCTATTTATCCACCTCTAAACTCGACTCAATCTTCCAAACACCTATCCCCTATTCTTCAACAACACTCAGCTGTTACCTTCTTCAACACTAAACATCTTCGGTTTATCCTTAATTCAAAATCTAAACTGGAA
>NC_066515.1:8902605-8907605 GCF_024679095.1 Eriocheir sinensis | reverse complement strand
GATAGATAGATAGATAGATAGATAGATAGATAGATAGATAGATAGATATAGATAGATAGATATAGATATAGATATAGACATAGATATAGATATAGATATATAGATAGATAGATAGATAGATAAAGGCTTAAGCAACACTGTTTCCCTCACGACAAACGGCGGCAGCCATGTACACATCTCAAGATATGAGAAGCAACTCCATTCTGTGTGATTTATCAGGTGCCGTGACTAATATAGTCATTACTTTCTCTTCCTCCTCTCCAGACGGAGGCAGCGCCGTGCAGCTCGTGGCCCGCACCCACCAGGACTACGGGACGCTGCAGTGCTGGGCCCAGAACAATGTGGGCAAGATGACCCAGCCCTGCCTCTTTCACGTGGTGCCCGCGGGTGAGTGAGAGAGAGAGAGAGAGAGAGAGAGAGAGAGAGAGAGAGAGAGAGAGAGAGAGAGAGAGAGAGAGAGAGAGAGAGAATTACATAGACTTACATAGAAAATCAAACCACACAGACCCCATGGTCCAGACTAGGTGGTCTGTCCTTAAACCAAAGTGATTCTACATTAATCAGATGGCTCCAAAGCGTTGCTTTTCTACTCTAGTTAATATTAAGTTCAAGGAAGTGACGGTCGAGCTTGTTTTTAAAGGAGTCAATCGTGTTACACTGGACCAATGACGGTGGGAGCTTATTCCATTCTCGCATTACAACGTTGGTGAAGAAAAATTTGGTGCAGTCTGAATTTACTTGTCTACATTTGAGTTTCATGCCATTGTTCTTTGTTCTCAAATGTCATCGATCAAAAACAATTTTGTTCTGTCTACATTCGTGAAACCATTAAGTATTTTAAAACATTCGATCAGTTTTCCTCGGAGGCGACGTTTCTCAAGAGAGAACATGTTAAGGGTGGAAAGCCTTTCTTCGTAGGATTTGTTGCGCAAGGAAGGGATCATTTTTGTTGCCCGACCCTGAACACCTTCTAATTTAGCAATGTCCTTTGCATGGTGGGGAGACCAAAACTGTACCGCATATTCCAAGTGGAGTCTGACTAAACTATTGTAGAGCGGATGTATTACATCTTTATTCTTGGATAAAAAGTTTATTTTAATGAAGCCCAACATTCTGTTCGCTTTATTTGCTGCATCGATGCATTGATGTGAGAATTTGAGGTTTGAAGCGATTTTGACCCCAGGGTCCTTAACGCATTGAACGCTTGTGAGTTTAACGCCGCGCATTTCGTAATCGAACTTCTTATTTCTTGTTCCAACTTGAAGGACTTGGCACTTGTCTACGTTAAAGGGCATCTCCCATCTATCCGACCAAGCTGAAATTTTGTGCAAATCTTCTTGCAGGCTTTGCCTGTCTTCGTCAGTGAGAACCGAGTTACCAATCTTTGTGTCGTCTGCAAATTTACTAATGCGATTATTGAGTCCAACATCCACATCGTTGATATAAATAATAAAGAGCACTGGGCCAAGAACCGAGCCCTGAGGGACGCTACTAGTGACCAGCGCCCACTATGAGTTAAATCCGTCAATCACCACTATTTGTTGTCTGTTGCTTAACCAATTCGCGATCCATTGGTTTACTTGACCGTCAATACTTATTTGCTTTCATTTATAAAGTAATTTATGATGTGTGACTATATCAAACGCTTTCTGCAAATCAAGATAGACTTCGTCCAATGATTTAATTACGTCAAAAACTGAGAAGAGGTCGTTATAAAAGGTCAATAGGTTTGATAGGCGGGATCTTTTGTTACGGAAGCCATGTTGTGAATTCCCAATTAATGAGTGGCTTTCGAGGTAACTCACAATTTTGTCTCTAATTATGCTCTCAAGTAGCTTACCTACAATTGAAGTTAGACTAGTCACTAATGGGTCGGTAGTTACCTGATATTTTTTGTCTCCTTCCTGAAAAATCGGTGTCACGTTAGCCTTTTTCCAATCCGAAGGGATGATGTCTTGTCGCAACGACATCTTGAATACGGTTGTGAGGGAGGAGAGTATTTCGCTCTTGTTTCTTTAAGCAGTATAGGACCTACTTTGTCGGGTCCTGGACGTTTATTTGTTTTAAGTAAGTGGAGAGCTTTAAGGACTTCATCGGTTGTTATTTCAAAATTAGGCAATGCATGCTCGAGATTTACATCAGTACTGGTGTTGGTTGTAGTGGGAGGAAGACTGTTAGTACTAAATACCGAGGAAAAGTAATTGTTTAAGAGGTTTGCAATGTGTTGGCTGTCAGTTACTAGTGCACCGTCGCTGTTTGTTAAAGGTCCAATTCCACTTCTGATCGCCCTTCTGTTGTTTATGTAACTAAAGAAAGATTTCGGATTATTTTTACAGTTGGCAGCAATAGAGAGAGAGAGAGAGAGAGAGAGAGAGAGAGAGAGAGAGAGAGAGAGAGAGAGAGAGAGAGAGAGAGAGAGAGAGAGAGAGAGAGAGAGAGAGAGAGAGAGAGAGAGAGAGAGAGAGAGAGAGAAGCGTGTGTGTGTGTGTGTGTGTGTGTGTGTGTGTGTGTGTGTGTAATCGTATTAATCAACGGTTTATTAAGGATAAAAGGCAGTTTACGGTTGTGTGTGTGTGTGTGTGTGTGTGTGTGTGTGTGTGTGTGTGTGTGTGTGTGTGTGTGGTTTTTTTGTGTGTGTGTGTGTGTGTGTGTGTGTGTGTGTGTGTGTGTGTGTGTGTGTGTGTGTGTGTGTGTGTGTGTGTGTGTGTGCTTTCCCTCCCTCCATCAGTATTGCTCGGCCGTGTCAGCGCCTGGAGTCTCGTGCTGGCAGGGGATGGAGAAAGGAAATTTAAGGTGCATTTTCTCCTTTACCTTCCCAAACCAATTACTATAATGCCTGTCCTTGAATACTTGTCTTTTATTTACCTCAGAGTGTTATGGGAGGAGACTGGTATTCCTTTCATAACTTCCTCCTGGTTAAGCCTTTTTCATGTTTTCATATAACAATTTTGAAGCCGTGTTATAGTTATTTTTTCGCTCCGCTCTGTCCTTAATGAAATGTGAGAATGTTGGATTCATCCCCTTCCACTTAAGGTAAATCATCGTCTTCCTTCTTTCTCCATCTCTCTTAAGATAGTAACTGATCATGCCATGCCCTTCAAACTTAATACATTTCGTAAACTACTTCAAAAAACGTGTTCCCTTTATCATGTTACTTCCACCTTCGTGCAAGTTTTATTCTTTATTATATTTTAGAAATCATAAGGAAAAAGCGTATCTGTTCCTCTTTTTCACCGCATAAATCTGGAGACAGAAAAGTCAAAATAAAATCGTGTGGTTCTGCTGTGAAATCTTTGCCAAAAATTATCATCCGCGGCTTATCGAGGCAGAATGTGAACTGAACTTAAAAAAATAGCATTGTTGCGTGTTTACGCTTGAAACACGCACACACACACACACACACACACACACACACACACACACACACACACACACACACACACACATTCTCATACACACACTCACATGTTTTTTTTTTTTTTTTTTTTTACAGCAGAGGAGTCAGTTCAAGGGCATAAGAAACTTAACAAATGTAAAAAAAAAAGCCCGCTACTCACTGCTCCTAAAGAGAGTTAGAGGAGTGGCCGAAAGATAGGTCAATTTCGGGAGGAGAGGCGTCCTGATACCCTCCTCGTGAAAGAGTTCAAGTTGCATGCAGGAGGAAATACATATGAAGGAAGATTGTTCAACAGTTTACCAGCGTGAGGGATGAAAGAGTGAAGATGCTGATTGACTCTTGCGTAAGGGATTTGGACAGTAAAGGGATGAGCTTGAGTAGAAAGTCGTGTGTGGCGAGGCCGCGGGAGGGGGGGAGGCATGCAGTTAGCAAGTTCGGAAGAGCAGTCGGCATGAAAATATCGATAGAAGATAGAAAGAGTGGCAACATGGCGGCGAAATTTAAGAGGTAGAAGACTATTAGTATGAGGAGGAGAGCTGATGAGACGAAGAGCCTTAGACTACACTCTGTCCAAGAGAGCTGTGTGAGTGGACCCCTCCACACGTGAGATGCATACTCCATACGAGGGCGGACAAGACCCCTGTGAATGGATAGCAACTGTGCGGGGGAGAAGAACTGGCAGAGACGGTACAGAACGCCCAGCCTCGACGAAGCTGATTTAGTAAGAGAAGAGATATGAAGTTTCCAGTTGAGATTTTGAGTTAAGGATAGACCGAAGATGTTTAGTGTTGAAGAAGGAGATAGCTGAGTGTTGTCAAATAATAGGGGATAGTTGTTTGGAAGATTGTGTCTAGTGGATAGGTGGAGAAACTGTGTTTTTGAGGCTTTGAAGGACACCAAGTTCTTCTTGCCCCAGTCGGAACTAATAGTAAGGTCTGAGGCTAAGCGTTCTACCGCCTTCAGCCTGGGATCATTTAGTTCATGTTGCTGGTCGCTGTTATTCTCGATTCTGACCTCTTATTTATATTCTGCTCTTCAGCTTCATATTTTAGGAACAATAATGACGTCAAATTTGCTGACCCGCCACCGGTTGAACGAAGAGTCATCGGCGTAGGAATGGATAGGACAGTTCGTATTGGAAAGATCATCATTGAACAACAGAAAGAGAGTGGGAGATAGGCCAGAACCCTGCGGAACACCACTATTAATAGGTTTAGGGGAAGAATAGTGACCGTCTACCACAGCAGAAATAGAACGGTCAGAGAGGGAACTGGAGATAAAGGTACAGAGAGAAGGATAGAAACTGTAAGAGGGTAGTTTGGGAAGCAAAGATTTGTGCCAGACCCTATCAAAGGCTTTTGATATGTCCAGCGCAGTAGCAAAGGTTTCACCGAAACGGCTAAAGAGGATGACCAAGAATTAGTTAGAAGGCAAGATCCCCAGTAGAACGCCCCTTGCGGAACCCATACTGGCGATCAGATAGAAGGTCAGAAGTGGAAAGGTGCTTTTGAATCTTCCGGTTCAGGATAGATTCAAAAGCTTTAGGCCCCTTTCACACGAGCGGTTTCTGCCGCATGACACCTGGACATCTACACTGTCAAGT
>NC_066515.1:8895105-8897605 GCF_024679095.1 Eriocheir sinensis | reverse complement strand
TTCTCGTACTACAACGTTGGTGATGGAAAATTTGGTGCAGTCTGAATTTATTTGTCAACATTTGAGTTTTATGCCATTGTTCCTCGTTCGCAAAGTGATATCGATCATAAACAATTTTGATCTGTCTACATTCGTGAAACCATTAAATATTTTAAAACATTCGATCAGTTTTCCTCGGAGGCGACGTTTCTGAAGAGAGAACATGTTAATGGTGGAAAGCCTTTCTTCGTAGGATTTGTTGCGCAAGGATGGGATAATTTTTTGTTGTCCGACGCTGAACACCTAATTTAGCAATGTCCTTTGCATGGTAAGGAGACCAAAACTGTACCGCATATTCCAAGTGGGGTCTGACTAAGCTATTGTAGAGCGGAAGTATTACATCTATATTCTTGAATAAAAAGTTTATTTTAACGAAGCCCAACATTCTGTTCGCTTTATTTGCTGCATTGATGCATTGTTGTGAGAATGTTAGGTTTGATGCGATTTTGACCCCGAAGTCCTTAACTCATTGCACGCTTTTGAGTTTAACGCATTCTAACGTATTGCCTCTCACCATGTATCAACTATTGATCACTTTTTTAATTCGAATCATTATTTCTCCTGCTACTGAATTGTATCCAGTAATATGAATCTCTAATAATAACATATCCAATAATATCAAAATGCATGGCCTTGCACAAGATACCGCATTATCTATTGCTTACTGATCGTATTTCCTGTTGGCAATCATCCTCACTCTTAAATTGGTTTTACGATGACCTGTGTACGAAGAGTAACACTTACCTAAATGCATCCGATAGCACCAACACTTTCATATCCTCCTCCCACACCTGTCCCTTGCCGCCACCTGTGTTAGATAGCCTGTTCATAGTGTGCATTAAAAAGATCTACTTGATCCAAGAATTTGAAGAGTCCGCTACCTTTCACCGCATCCCTCCCCTCGCCCCCGACCACCTGATTCCTCCTACCACTTGCATCATCTCCCCGGCAGGTGTTCGAAGCGGTGACGGGCCGGGGACAATTGAATGTGACCTCCGAGTCCCCGATCTTCACCCTGGAAGGCCTCACGCCTGGCCTCGACTACATCATCCAGGTGACGGCGAGGAACAAGCTGGGCAGCTCCGTCCCTGTGAAGCTGGAGGCGCTCACCTACAAGATGACCGAGAATAGAATGAGTGAGTAGCAGGAGAGAGAGAGAGAGAGAGAGAGAGAGAGAGAGAGAGAGAGAGAGAGAGAGAGAGAGAGAGAGAGAGAGAGAGAGAGAGAGAGAGAGAGAGAGAGAGAGAAATCGTCCCAGTCAGAAAGAAAGAGGCAGACACACAATCAGACAGATTTTCAAGGTCAATGAGCACAGCAATCAGTGAGATCACATATATATTTAGTAGAGCAAGGTACTGAACAATGGCACGGTACCAAGAATCGGATTAGAAATAGAAATGGAACAGTACAAGGAGAAAGCAGGAGGCAAACCAGACTTACCGCGAAAGGAAGACGAGTAAAGGATAGAGAGATAAAAAAAAGGCAGCTTACTGCTTGGGACGGAATGCACATGATGATTTAAATAGTTTATGAAAAAAGTGCTCCTGTAAAACAAAGAAAAAAAAAGAAGGGCAAGTGAAAACGAGCCACACCGCTCAAATAGCTACAGAAACACTTAGAAAAATCTGTGGCGGCGGGAAACAAAATGAAAAATACGCTTGAAGTGAATACAAAACTAAAAGTTCAAGTACAAAAAAATTGGCTCGACGCTTCAGCGAAAAAAACAAAACAAAACATACACATCAAAGGAAAATATTATTTAAACGACGGAAACAACACCAAACAAAACAGAGAAAGTCAGCAGAGAGTTAGCCGAAATAATGATAATGCCTGGAATCGGAGGGGGGCGGAGGGGGGGAAGCGGAACGGAGTGAGTGATATTGCCGAGGCGGGGCGGACGGAACCTTCAAGTGGAATCAGTAACTCCGGTGAAGATTACTGACAGGGCTATTACTTATTGCTAGGGAGGGGAGGGAATGAAGGAAGGAAGACTAGATTAGACGAGGATGGGAAGGGAATGCAAACGGTCTCATTTTATTTCCACTCAGTCCGTCCCTCAAAGAGAATGCCCGAGTTTGAAATGAGAGAGAGAGAGAGAGAGAGAGAGAGAGAGAGAGAGAGAGATTGCGTGGTGGGATGCACGGCACAAACGTATGACTCATTGGAGGATAATTTCACTAACAAGACTTAGCGTTACTGAGTCAGAATAAGAGGAGGAACAGGAGGTAGAAGATGCAATAAAAGAAACAGCAGTGCCAGCTGGAGGAGGGGAATAACAGAACGAGAAGCAATTGTATAAGTAAGAGGAGCAGCAGGAGAAGAAGGTGATTCAGCAGTACAAGAAGGATGAGGAGGAGGAGGAATAAGAGCAAAATTAATTGTAGTAAGAATAGGAGGAGGAGAAATAAGAGCAAAATTAATTGTAGTAAGAATAGGAGGAGGAGAAATAAGAGAAAAATTA
>NC_066515.1:8862605-8890105 GCF_024679095.1 Eriocheir sinensis | reverse complement strand
GTCGCGTTGGATGATAGTGCAGTTTGTACCTTGTCCTTTAGTGAGAGCTACCTTTTCGTTGACGATGGAGATGGCTGACGCGGTGTTCCTCCCTGCCCTGAAGCCGTACTGGGACGGGTTATAAAGGTTATTTTCCTCGAGGTGACATCTGAGGCGTAAGTTAATTATTCTTTCGAAGATTTTTCCTAGGACTTCTAGGAGTGAGATCGGCCTGTAGTTTTGGGGATCCGTGGATGGTTTGCCTGACTTTCTCTCTCTCTCCCTCTTTACCCCCCCCCCGCTGTCAAGTCCATCTGCAGGCCACTTATCGCATTAAATATTTCCACAGGGGACGAACAGGGCAGTGAAGGCGGTGGCGGCGGCCATGGCAGCGGGCTGCTGCTGGTGAGCCTGGTGGTGGTGACCGCTGTGGTGACGGTGGCGTCTGCGGCGGGCCTGGTTGGGCGCTGCCTTTGGGCGCGGCGGCACGACAGAGATCTGATTACCGGTGGAAACAGGTGAGACGATGTTGGCGATGGGGCTGGTGAAGGTTTGTGGTGAGGGTGGTGAGGGACGCGCGAATAGGTAGTGTGGTGTTGTGTTGGTGACGGGGAGCAGGATGTATGGTGACAGTGAAGAGGGTCATGATGAGGAGGATATATCTATATAGATATATATATATATATATATATATATATATATATATATATATATATATATATATATATATATATATATATATATATATATATATATATATATATATATATATATATATATATATATATTTTTTTTTTTTTTTTGGGGGGGGGGGTAGACTTAAGTTAAGATTTGTTTTAGTTGTTACATTACGGTGATCGTTTATATAAGTGCTCTGCCACATGCCCCACCCGTACGCGGATCGTATATATAATCATCACGCTCTACGCTCCCTACGTTTCAAATATACCGCCAGTTCTTGACTCAGAAGAATGGTGGAGGCATCTGGCACCCGTACACATACTCATTCGTCTCTACGCGCAGCCTACCGAAGGCCACAGATCATTTTCTACTTTTGTTCGGAATACATGTGGCATGTCACGTGACGCGTCAAGCAGTTCCTCTGCTCCGGGCGGAAGTAGAGCGCGAGTGAATCAAAGTGATAGTGACTCTGATGACTGCTATGGTACTGACATGGACAGAGGAGGGAGAAGAGAGGAGAAGAGAAGAGACGAGACGAGACGAGACGCGAGGCGAGGCGAGGGGAGGGGGGGGGGGGGGAAGGGGAGAGAGGGGGGAGGGGAGGAGAGGAGAAGAGAGGGAGGGGAGATGAGGAGAGGGGAGGGGAGAGGAGAGGAGAGGAGAAGAGAAGAGAGGAGAGGAGAGGAGAGAAGAGAAGAGGGGAGGAGAGAAGAGAAGTGGGGAGGAGAGTAGAGAAGAGGGGAGGAAAGGAGATAAGAGAAGAGAAGATGAGAGGAGAAGAGAGGAGAGGAGAGAAAAGAAGAGGGCAGGAGAGAAGAGAAGAGAAGAGAAGAGAAGAGGAGAGAAGAGAAGAGAAGAGGAGAGGAGAGAAGAGAGAGAAGAGGAAGAGAAGAAGAGAAGAGAGAGAGAGAGAGAGAAGAGAAGAGAGAGAGGAGGAGAGAGAAGAGAGAGAGAGAGAGAGGAGAGAGAGAGAGAGAGAGAGAGAGAGCAGAGAGAGAGAGAGAGAGAGAGAGAGAGAGAGAGAGAGAGAGAGAGAGAGAGAGAGAGAGAGAGAGAGAGAGAGAGAGAGAGAGAGAGAGAGAGAGAGAGAGAGGAGGGAGGGAGGGGGGGGGAGAGAGAGGGAGGGAGGGGAGGGAGGGAGGAGAGGGAGGGAGGAGGAGGAGGAGGAGGGGGAGGAGGGAGAGAGGAGAGAGGGGAGGATGGAAACATGGAAACATGGACTAGCAGGCAGCAGAAAGCCTGTTGGCTCATTACTAGGCTGCCTGCGTTCAGTGATTTAATCAGTCCGTTTGCCATAGGAGTGGCTTGCAGGGAAGGATTAAAGCACTTGTGTACCTACTCTTGGGAACGTTCAGTTCACACCCGTTGCAGTAAAGTGGCGATCAATGCGTTTCTTGAAGGAGTTGATGGTCTCTGCGCTAACCACTTCTGCAGGAAGGCTGTTCCAGTGGCGAACAACTGTATTCGAGAAATAACTCCTGCCGATGTCGGTATTGCATCGCTTTGCTTGAATTGGTTTTCCGTTGTTTCTTGTTCTCAGGTTAGTTTGTAGCGTGAAGAGTTTGGAGTGATCAACGTTGCTGAGCTTGTTCAGGTAAAGGGGAGAGAGAGGGAGGGAGGGGAGGGGAGGGGAGGGGAGAGAGAGGGAGGGAGGGAGGGGAGGGGAGGGGAGGAGAGAGAGAGAGAGAGAGAGAGAGAGAGAGAGAGAGAGAGAGAGAGAGAGAGAGAGAGAGAGAGAGAGAGAGAGTGTGGGGTGCTTGCACGCGAAACGTCACGGCCACGAGAAAATGCGCAATATTTTGGGCTGTCATAACTTTTTTTTATTATTATTAGGAGAGAAGTTTTATTACTCCACCATATATACTAGATGAATATACAATTATTGGAAAGGAGAAAGACACGATTTCCACCTCTTTTAAATGTCTAAATTTTCCCCGTGCATAGCATCCAGAGAATTATCCCGCCACCCGTACTCTAAGGGGACAAAGACCAAAGACCAAACAAAATATATAGCCTGTTAGTGCAATGGAAAAAAGTCATTAAGACCCAAAAGAGAGATGATGAAATTTAGTAATAGGTGGAATTATTAGTGACGATGTTGATGATGTTAGGGGTGATGGCTGAGGAAGAAGAATAAAAATGGAAGAAAACGAAGAATCTGAAGAAAGAAGAACGATGAGTAAAAAAGAAAGTTGGTGGTGATATTAGATGGCGGGTCTATAATCTCTCTCTCTCTCTCTCTCTCTCATTTATCTCTCGCGCTTCCTTTGTGTAGAAATAAAGTAATGATATTTGTGTTACTTCGCTCCATTATGATTCGAGTGTTTATAAATTTATAACGAAGTAGAAAGGCTTTATGATGAAGAAGATAAGGAGGAAGATGAGGATGAGGAGGAGGAGGAGGAACACAAAAAAACACAAAGGAAGAACAAACAGCACCAGACCTGATGGTCCTTACGAGGCTGTTTAAGACAAGCGATACTGACTATCTAATCAAAGGTGGAAGATGAAGGACAACAAAGGCGAAGGCTCCTCCCCACCCCCCATCCCTCCAGCCAAAGCTGGGAGGAAAGGAAAAAAGAACCATGCAGCATGGACAAACTGCATGGAAATTATGTAGGAAAGAGGAAAGAACTACCATTACTGCTACCACTAACCGGGCGATAAAAAACGGACAAGGACACCAGTATTCGAAAGAACTTAACGTTATTACGACAATGAGTAATATCTAAGTTGCTGGTTGGATTCAAAATACTTGTCTAATCTTTTCTTGAAGGCCGTAACTGTTGTACTATCAACTACGTCACAGGGTAGAGGATTCCAAACATTAACGACTCGATTTAAGAAAAAGTGTTTGGCTTCGTGCGACAAGAATATTTTACCACCTATCTTGAAATTGTTATTTCGTCTTGTTCTATTTGATCGATCAGTTGTAATCTTCCGCATTAATATCACTGAAGCCTTTAAACATTTTAAACACTTATATTAGATCGCCTCGCATTCTTCGTTTTGTTAGGCTGAATATATTTACTTCTTAAAAGCTTTTGTTCATAAGATATTTTTTTCAACCTAGGAATCATATTTGTTGCTCGCCGTTGAGCCCGTTCTAACTTTTCTACGTCTTTTCTGTTATAGGAAGACCAAAACTGTACACAGTACTCTAGATGGGGTCGAACCATCGAATTATACAGTTATAATATTACCTTTTCCGATTTATTATTAAAGACTCGTCCGATGAAGCTAACCAATTTGTTTCCGGTTTTAACTACCTCTGGACAATGCTAACTTGGCTTTAAATCGCTTGATATAGTGATTCCAAGATCCTTTTCTTTACTTACTGCAGAAAGTTGTTGGCCATTCATTACGTACTGTACGCGATTGTTATTGTTTCCGATGTGTAACACTTTACATTTGTCAATGTTAAATTTTATTTGAATTTCATTTGCCATTGATTGGTCCAACGTGCAAGTCGATCTAGATCTGATTGTAATGCTTCTTAGTCGAGTGTCGTAGGTACCTTACTAGCGATTTTTTGTGTCATCAGCAAATTTTGATATTTTGCAAGTGAGCCCATCATCGATATCTTTAACATAAATTAAGAAGAGCATGGGACCAAGCACTGATCCTTGAGGTATGCCGCTTCTAACATCGAGCCAGTTAGAGGAAACACCGTTTAGAATTACATATGTTTCCGCTCAGAGAGCCAGTCCACAAGGCAATTGTGAACGTTACTTGACATACCGTGCGCAAATAGTTTACTGAGCAATCGTTGGTGGGGGACCTTATCAAATGCCTTTTGAAAATCCAGATATATGATATCTACTGATCTGCTTTCATCGAACACCTCAAAAATATAATGAAAAAATCAAGCAAGTTAGTTAAACACGAACGTTTACTACGAAAACCATGTTGCGAATTATTTATTATATTATTTTCTTCGAAGAATTTCACCATATTGTCGCGAATGAGTCTCCATTAACTTACAAAACAATTGACGTCAGGCTAATTGGTCGATAGTTTCCTGGATGAGACTTTTCCCATTTTTTTTAAAAATTAGTGTGATATTTGCTAGTTTCCGATCCGACGGAACTTTTCCAGCTGTTAAAGATTTATTGAATAAGACAGAGAGCGGTTTACAAATTTGATATTTGATTTCTTTTAAATTTCTAGGGGTAATTTTGTCTGGACCAGGACTTTACTCATTTTAATCTTTTCAATTGTGCGTAAAATGTCACCTTCTATGACGAGCACGCCATTTAAAATATTTTCGGTCCTTTTAACCTCCGGCGGTTGAGATGATGAACAATCTTCGTCGGTAAATACGGATGCGAAAAAAGTTATTTAGGATTGCAGCCATTTCATTTACATCGTTCGTGTGGTTACCATTTTCATTATCAAGCGGTCCGATACTACAAGTGAGTGACTGTTTATTATTTACATAGCTAAAAAAAAGAATAGGATTAGATTTTCTTGTTTCCGCTATATATTCTTCAAGATTTTTCTTGCTTCGTTTTATTAATTTCTTTGTTTCGCGGCGAATTCTGTCCAACTCTAGTTTGTCAGTCTCACTCTGGTTTGTCAGCCTCACTCTGAGTTGATATGTATCTACTGTACAGCCAACGCGTTTTTTTTTTTTTTAAGAGAGAAGCTATTTTTAATTTCCTATTCCACCATTTGGGTTTCTTTTTAATAGATGAACGTCTGTTACGATAGGGTACGCATATGCTTATGGCATTGTTCAATATTGTGGTGAAGGCCTCCCACGATTTATGAATATCTGTTTCCATAGAAAGTACTGTCCAGTCAGAATTATTTAGAATTGATCGGAGTTTTACGAAATTCGCTCTCTGATAATCTGGCACCTTTTCTTTTCACTGGCAAGTTAAAGTCCCCCACAATTACTGCCTCGCAACTGCTACTTGTTTATAAAATTAATTCACTTAACGCATGATAAATATCCGGAGTCTGCCCTAGCGGTCAATAGATTAGTCCAACTACTATTTTACGAGACTTATTTTTTATTTCAATGAAGACAGTGTATACATTGATTATAATATCTGTTTTCACGGATACTGGATGGAGAGAGTTTTGGATATATAAGATAACGCCTCCACCCTGTATGTTCTCTTTTTCATGACTAAAAATGGTATAACCCGGTAATCTATATTGCGCGATGAAATCTCTATTTGAAGTGTCTATCCAAGATTATGTGACCCCGATGATGTGATGTAGCAACGAGTGTTTCTAAGTCTTCAAATTTGTTATGAAGGCTAGAAGGGTTTATATAGCAAGGTTTAATGTGATTCGAGTCGGGGGTTGTGCAGGTTGATTGCTCCCTCACGGTGGACCTGCTGATGTTCTCACCATGGCGTTTTTTTTTTTTTTTTTCCTTTTGGAGGAGGAGGAGGAGAAGGAAGAGGAGGAGGAGGAGGAGTTGATGGTGGTGGTGGTGGTAGCGGTACGGGTGGTGGCGCTAGAGGGACGAAAGGAAAAGGAAGACAAGAAGGAGGAAAATCTTGGTGATGACGGTGATCATTAGGAAAAGAGGAAAAACGTGGGATTGATGACCACGACGATTACTGTTATTCCTTTGCTCACAAAAGACAAAAAAAATGATGAAGGAGGGCGAGTAAGAGGAGAAGAAAGATAATTTTTTTAGTTTGTTTCTACTTCTGGAGGGATGGCTGCAAGGGAGAAGGAAGTGGAGAAATTTGTGATGAGTGGATGGAGTCTTCGCACTCGCGCGCGTGCGCGCACACACACACACACACACACACTCAGGATACGGAGCGTCACATACCAATACTCACACGTTCACACGCCAACAATAAAATTACCCCCAAAGGAACTCCCAATGGACCAAATTTCCTAACAAACCTTAATTCTCCTTTAAGATATTTGACTTTTTTCTTCATGCTTGATAGCCGTTTGTTCATGGGAACATACTGGGTACTTCTCTTTTTTGTACCGTTTCTCCTGATTGAAATTTTTTTTGATATTTACTTTTTTTCCCATGTAATTTCCATCTCTCCATAAGAACATATTGGGTACTCACTTTTCGATTGTGTTATCTAAGCCCTTCGTACCCTTCTATTAGCATCACCGGTGCTACATTATGCAGGTACGTGTTACATGATTTCTTTACACTCACGGCGCCGTAAACCTGACCGCCTGTCTCGCTTTCCCCAGGAACATAAAAGGCTACTTGGCGCCGCCTGAGACGCACAGCAAACGGCTCTCAGGTGAAGACGGAACAGGTGAGCCAGCCGCCCATCCTGAGAGAGAGAGAGAGAGAGAGAGAGAGAGAGAGAGAGAGAGAGAGAGAGAGAGAGAGAGAGAGAGAGAGAGAGAGAGTATTTTTTAACATTTATTGTGTGTTTTCTGTTCTTTTCGTTTACTATGACATTTTTTAAAACATTTATGTCGTCTCTATTATGTCAGTATTGAGTATTATTACAATGATTAAATGATTGAGTGAGTGAGTGAGTGATGAATTGCATGTTCCATTTCATGTGTGTAAAAATCGCATAATTCCACATAAAACGCACAAATGACTGCGAAATATCCAGTCAGGAACGAACGTCCGGTTTTTGCAATATAAACTGCATTGGACGTCAAAATAACCGCCTCTTTGATATGTCCCGGCTCATTCATACTTTTCATCACCACCGTCACCATCGTCACCGTCACCCCTACCTCTTTTTCTTCCTCCGTGAGATTTTGAACCAAAGACGCGAGACTGAGGAAGCTTGAGCGTCGTGCAAAACGTTATAAGAGGAAGAGCAAACTTGAGGGAAAGCGAAAAATAAAAAGATAATAAAATGTGAAAGATGAAGAGGGGGCGTATGATGGAAGGAGAGCAAGGACAAGGGAGAGGGAACGAAGATGAGGAGAGAGAGAGAGAGAGAGAGAGAGAGAGAGAGAGAGAGAGAGAGAGAGAGAGAGAGAGAGAGAGAGAGAGAGAGAGAGAGAGAGAGAGAGAGAGAGAGAGAGAGAGAGCTCATGATGTCTGAAGGAAGGGCAGAAGTTGACGAAACATGGGTGATAAAGATGGAATGACCCGAAGAAAGAGAGATGAGAAGGAAATAACTGTTGACCTCGATTTTCTGCAGTGGTCATATTTATCATTTCATTGTCTCATTCTCTCTATCTCTCTATTATCAATCTTATCATGTCCGTAGAGAGAAAGTGTTGTATCCTATTTTGATGGCTCAGTGTTCTTCAATTTTTTCTTTCTTCGGTTTAATTTTATTTCAACATTTCCCTCACAACCCGTTTGCTGGCCCAGTGACGGTGGTAAGAGCTGTTTGTGCCTCGCGAGCCTGGCAGATGTCCGGCGCCTCCCCAGTGTGTGTCTTCCGTTGGCTATGTTAGCGAAGTGTTTGCTAGCGAGTGGAAGGCTCCAGTACTCGCTCTCCCTCCGAGTGAGCGTGTCTCATTATTACCTTCCGGAGGAAAATAATGGTCGACTTTTTTTTTTTTGTCTGCCATGCTCTTTAAGGAATACGACTGAGTGGATTTTGAGGGCGTTTCAAGCGTGCGTGTCTGTGATGTGTCCTTGCACACAAAACTAAAATATAATAGATTTTTTATCCACGTAAATATATTTTATCCGCATCATCCTATGGACGTTTATCTTTTTTATATTGGGACAGCGGTTTGTGTTGTCAGGCAGCCAATTTAAGCGGATAAATATTTATTCGTTTTTTTGCACCACTCTGAAAATTATTAACTCGTCCACTGAATAATTGAATACAGCAAACATTTTATCCTTTTGTTGCGTTGTTTTGCCTCACCTGCAGACATTATAAATCTGCATGCACACACACACACACAGAGAGAGAGAGAGAGAGAGAGAGAGAGAGAGAGAGAGAGAGAGAGAGAGAGAGAGAGAGAGAGAGAGAGAGAGAGAGAGAGAGACTCCTTGGAACACCGCAGGGACGTAGCTACTCTTGTGGTGCTTCACAAGGCACAAGTGCAAGGAGTGCCACAACTGGCGGGCCTACGCCAACCTCCGAGAGTCACCACGCGGGACACGAGAACGGCGCTATTCCGTGGTGACGCAGTGGAGGTGCCGCGTTCCCGTACCAGCCAGCACCAACGCACCTTTTCGGGAAGAGTCTGCCGGATGTGGAACATGTTCACGGCCAGTGTTCCAAACATCCGGGAGATGAACACCCAAAAAATAAAACTGTCGGCCCACCATTGGAGGGGCTCACTCCCCACTCCACTGACACTCGTGGTGGAGCAGTGATACAAGTGCAGTGTGTACACACATGTATTCTGTATTGTATGTTTTTTTGGGTATATATTTTTTTTTTTAGTTTATGTAGTTATTTTTTATATAGATTTTATTCTGCCCTTTGAATAGGGAGCACACGACAGTGCACCTTTGGGTTTGTAAATGGTATATATGTATCTATGTTTAAATAAAGAGAGAGAGAGAGAGAGAGAGAGAGAGAGAGAGAGAGAGAGAGAGAGAGAGAGAGAGAGAGAGAGAGAGAGAGAGAAAAGTGGTTGGTGTTAATGGACGTCACTCGAGTTCTAGAGCCAGGAGAGGCAAGGCGAAATGAGGAAAGGAGGAAGGAAAGCTCAAAGGGGAGGTGAAAGAGGAGAGGAAGAGAGGGGAGGGGAGGGAGCAGAGGAGACGTAGAAATCTTCTAATACCTTTCCTCACACTTCAAAGGAGAGAATGGAAAGGGAGGGGAAGTGAGGAAAGGAATTAGGTTACATGGATGAGGGGGAGAAAAATGAAGCGGAGTGAAGGGAAGAGTTAGGTTAGATGGATGAATGGGAGAAAGGGGAAGGGAAAGATATGCCTTCAAATACCATTACTCACGATATTACACTGGAGGGAAGAAACAGGGAAAAGGAAGAGAGGAGTAGAGAGAGGAGGGTGAGGATTACGTAAGCCCATCACGAGAAGAGGCAAGGGAGGGGAAATAAGCAAGAAAAAACTGAAAGATTTGACGAGCGTAAGTAAGAAAGTAAATCGAGAGTAAGTAGAAATAAAATAAGTAAGGATATAGTAAGTACACAAATAGGATATGTAAAGATATAATATATAGGGATATATTAATATGGAAAACTTTATAAAGTCTGAATATATAAAAAAAAAATGATAAATGCCTTCCAACGCCATTCCTCACGTTACCACACTTGTGGACGGAAGGGAAGGCTGGGGGAACGAGGGGATTAGGCAAACACTATAAGCCTAGCAGCGTGGCCTCCCCATACAATACTTGGGGACATAGTTCACGGGTGACGCCCCAATAATTACCACAAAGTTTATATCACCGACAAACCCTTAACTTGTCTCTTCTGTCCCATTCCGCTCTCTCCTCTACAGTAATTTCTTCCTCCTTCTCTACAGCCGCATCCTTTCTCCTTCCTTCCCTTCGCAGGATCCTTCCCTTCCTGCTTCTCCATTCCTGTCCCTCCTACGGATTATCCTTCCCTCTTGCCCCATACCTCTCTCTTTCCTCCCTGTACGTTTTCTCCTTCCCAACTACCACATTCCTCTCTCTCTCTCTCTCTCTCTCTCTCTCTCTTTTATTTTATTTAAACATGTTCAGTACATTAGTACATGGCAATATTATTTTTCTAAGCTAAAGTTCCCCCGACCGTTGGGGAGCTATTTAAAAGCTTCTGCCGAGGTTACAATTATATACATGTTTGTAAATTATTTGCAAGCGTTTACATTTACGCTTTTTACGGTGGGTGTAGGAGTAGCCACCTGTGGGACGCAACCTTCATCTGCTGAGTGGACAGTTGTGTCACGTCCACATCAGCAGTGAGGTTATTCCACCACACCACCGCTGCGATGGAGAAGGCACCTTGGTGGGTGCTGGAGCGGGCCATTGACACTTCCAGGAGGGAGGCGTTGCTCAGCACCGTTCTTGTGCTGCGCTCAGACCTCCTCCAGGTAGCCCTCAGGTCCGTCAGGTGGGGCACTAGGCCCACTTGTGCCTTGTGTAGCACCGTCAGGGCAGCGACGCGGCGACGGTGCTCCAGGCTGTTCAGCTGGTTCGTGGCTGCTCTTGCCCGTCCCTCGTGTGGTTGTTGTTGTTGTTGTTGTTGTTGTCTATGTTGTTGTCGCTGTCTCTCCCACTGGATCGGTCGGTGGTGCTGGGTGCCGTTGATGAGGCGTTCAGCCCTCCTCTGCACCTTGTCTAGCAGGTTGAGGTGGCAGAGGGCGCTGGCCATCCAGGTGAGCGGTGCATACTCCATCACTGGAAGGACTTGTGCCTTATAGAGGGTGTTCAGGCCTTCAGCGTCGAGGACGTTCTTCATGCGGCGCAGGAGGTTTACCTTCTGGGAGGCTTTATGCGCCACCCTTTCAAGGTGACGGTCGAACCGCAGCTGGGAGTCCACCTCCACGACCAGGATGTCGACGCTGGACTGCAGAGGGATGGTGTCGTTCCCGAATCTCAGCCTGCCGTGGAGTTGCCTCGCGTCCTCCCGAGAACGTGTTATTACCTTGGCCTGGGTTTTGTCAGGGGCAAACCTGACTTGCCACCTCTTTCCCCAGGCCATTATGTCTGCCAACTGTCTGTTGACGGACTCTATCACGTCCTGGGCTTCCTCCCTCTTGTATGTTCTGGAGAGGGTGCAGTCATCGGCGTAGGCGCTTGCTGCCGGGATGGTTTGCAGGAGGTCGTTAAAGTATATGTTCCACAGAATAGGTCCAAGGACGGACCCCTGTGGAACGGAGGCCTCCACCGGGAAGCTGGTCGAGGTGCTTCCATTGACTGCTACACGGAGGCTCCTGCCTAACAGGTAGTTTGAGAGCAGGCGCAGCAGGTCCCCCGTGATGCCTAGTTGCTATAGCTTCGCCGTCAAACCGCGGTGCCAAACGGAGTCGAACGCGCCAGCTATATCCAAGGCAATCATGAGAGAGGGGTGGCCGTCATTAAGGGCGTCATGCCAGGACTTTGAGAGGAGATGGAGGAGGTCTGAAGTAGAGCGGCCCTTCCGAAAACCAAACTGCTTCGGTGACTGCAGGTGGTTTTCCTCGAGGAAGGATGTAAATTGCTCCCCGATGATCCTCTCAAATATCTTGCTGATGATTGGGAGGAGTGATATTGACCTGTAATTGCCCGGCTCAGACCTGGATTTTTTCCTGTGTACGGGTGTGACTCTGGCCTCCTTCCACTGCGCAGGCCTCACCCCGCTCTGCAGGCATCGCCGGAAGATTTGGGCGAGGGGGCTGGTGAGCTCATTGGAGCATCGCCGCAGTAAGTATGGACTCGCGCTGTCAGGGTCTGGCGCCTTCCTGGTGTTGACGCCCCTCAGATGTCTCCTGACAGCGTCCTCAGAGATTAGCACACTCTCTAGTCTTGACGCGATGAGTTGGGGGAGGGTGGGCGGTTGCCTGTCTGGTTCCTGGGTTGTCATCTTTTGACTGAAGTGACAGGCCAGCAGGTCAGCCTTTCCCGGCTGGTGATGGCCAGGTCTCCGTCAGGTTTCCTCAGGGGCGGGATACGTTCCTGGGGGGTGAGGCCTTGCTGCTCCTTCACCAGCCCCCACCACTGTTTCGGGTCGGTTTGGTTAGAGGACAGCTTTCTCCTCCTGTCGGCATCCCACCTTTCTTTTGCCCACTTTGCTGTCCTCGTCATATTTTTGCAAGCTCGTCTGTGTTGGGCCGTATTTTCCTGTGTGGCGTGTCTTTTGTATCGTGTCCAGGCCTTATGTTTCCTTTCGGCTGCAACACGGCACCTGTACCTGAACCAAGGCTGGTCTTTTGGGCTGGTTGAGTAGGTGCGGTGAGGGACGTGTTGCTGCTGGACGGTATTGAGGACAGTGGTGAGGTCGGAGACGTCATGCTGTGGGTCACCGTTAAGGACTGTGCCCCATGCAGTCGCTGCCAGGGCCTGGCTTGCAGCCGTGCAGTCCGCGTGGTTCTATAGCCAGATCACTCGCTGGTGTTCCTCTTCACGTGCTGGGGCCAGGCTGATGGTGGTGAGTACGGCGTTGTGGTCGGAACTGCCCACACGGTCTAGTGGGCAGCACAGCACGCAGTCACTCGGCAGGTCTGTGAGCACAGGGTCCAGGGAGCCTCCACGCTGATGTGTCGGGAACTCAACATGGTTGTGCAATCCATGCACCGCTGTGAGCTCGGTGAAGGCTTTCGCCACCAGGTGTTGATTTAGGTCGCCCACAACCATCGCGTACTGACAGCTGTGGACAGACATAAGGTCGTCCAGGTGCTCTGTGAGGTAGATGAGGGGGGCGCTGCCTTGCCACTGTGTCCGGTACATGGCACAGAGTAGCAGAGCGCTCCTGTCCTCGAGAATGATGCGGAGGAACAACATCTCCATATGCAGGGGAGTGTCTGTGGTGAGGACGTCCATCTGCAGGCCGTTTCGGTGGCAAACAGCAATACCTCCCCCCTGTCTTGTGTGGCGGTCTCGTCTGGCCCAGTGCGAGTACCCGGGGATCTTATCACAGGTGGTGGCGCATGTGTCGTCCAGGAAGGTCTCCACTGTCACCACTATGTCGATGTGGTGCCTGAGGACGAAGGCGTGTGTCAGCTCCCCGATGTTGGTCCTAAAGCCTCGTACGTTGGCGGACAGAATCTTGAGGCCGCTGGTGTCTGTATTGCCTTATCGGATCAGCGGAAGGGGAGTGTGCAGGGGATGAGGCCAGGATGGGTAGGGCGGGGCGTGCACCGCTTGCTGGTAGGGAGCAGGCTGGGTGATGGGTGGCTGGTGTTCAGACAGGATTGCTCGAAGCAGTCGTTCCTGTCTGATGTCGGCGGTTCGAACGTAACACTCGTCATCGGTGTGTCCTCGCCGCTGGCAGTACGCACACTCAAGACTTCGCTTTGCCTCTGCCTGCCTCTTGCGACACTGGTCAGCGAGGTGCCCACGTCGGCCACAGAAGTCTCAGATGGTCTCAGTGCAGTGATTGACTGTGTGGCCGCGCTGACGGGACCTGCCACAGAAGGGTGGTGAGGCCTGAGTCCAGAGGGGTTGGGGGCAATGGTGTGTGTGCCGTGATGTGTCTCCGCATCCGCGGTTGTAGTGGTGATGGTAGCGGGGAGGACGGGAGGGGGGTGGAGGAGTGGATCGGCCAGGAGAGGGGGGGGTTCTTTTTCTGACAGAGGACGGGGGTGTCTGTGTGGCCTGGGTGGGTTGGCCCGGCCGGCGGCGAGGGGGTGGGGCTGTCTTGGCGTCTTCTGGGGGGTCGTGAGTCACCTTCCTCAGTGCTCTGGGCTTCCCTGATTCCTACCAGCCGCGCCAGCTGGGGTGGGAGGAGCACACCTCCTGCCAGTCCTGGTCAATTTTACTTGGCAGGGCACTTGTGGCTTGTGTGGTGGGGGGAGGGATGGGGGTTTCCTGTTCAACTTGTGACAGGGAGTCGATGGAACTGACGGTTTCAACCAAGGCTTCTCTTTGCTTCCTAGTTCTTTCACTCCGCGCCCGATATGTCTCCACAATACACTTAAGGCCGTGTACCTCATTCCTAAGTCGGAGAATGATGTCAACAAGGCCTTCAGGCGGGTTGGAGAGAAGATCCTCCCTGACGGCGCTGTCCTCCGTTTCAATTGGTGGTTGTGGGGCGAGCGGGTCGGGCTGGGAGGCTGCTGGCGTGCTGGGCGGTGTGTCATCAGCGGCCGTGTAGGTGACGGGGTGAGGAATGCCGGCTGCTCGCCTCAGTTCCTCAGTCGTGGAGCAGCAGAAAGGGCCATCACTGAAGTACTCTGCGCAAGCCAGGTTTGGACAGTCTGGCTGGCTGCAGGCCGTGGAGGGTTTCACCCGGACAGAGTAGCTGCACACACAGCAATATTTTGCCCCAGGAAAGCCCAGGCAATTTACTGATGCTGGTGGGGGTCTCAGTGAGAGTGAGGGAGGCCATGATGGTGGTGTGGGTCGATGTGCACTCTCTATCTCTCAAGGAGAAACCCTTGAACTTGCCTGACCACACTTCCAATTCTAATACCTACGTCCACCTGCTCTTTCGCCCTCTCCTGAACTTCCTCAGTTAAGAGACCAATCACTTAACTCTAGCTTGTTGGAAAAAAAGGGGAGGACAGGCCCGTAATTTGGCAGATTTTAAGGGGGGAATAGGCGGCATCATAAGTTTATGTAGGGGGGAGGGGAGCGAGCGATACGAGCATGCACAGGTGGGTGATATTTTTTGAAAAATAATCACATTTCGGGGCATTTTGTGGCCGATATAGAAAACACCTGGGGGGGCTTTAGTCACCTTGAGCCCCCCCCAACAAATTACGACCCTGTAGGAGGAGGAGGAGTAGGTAAAGGGAGGAAGAGAAGGAGGAGGAGGAGGTGGTGGAGGAGGAGGACGAGGAAAAGGAGGAATGCACCACGGGTTAAGAAGAGTGTAACGGGCTTGCGGGGGACGTTTAAAGGGCGTTGATTAAGACTTCAGCTTCCTTAAGGCGAATATATTCGTAGCCTATGTACAAGGACCGTCGGAGCGAGAGCGACTGTCGTTGTGTGTCAGTCGGACTCTCGTGAAGGAGTGACGAGTTACAGGTTGGAAAATAATTGTTACAATTGGTCACGTACGTCAAGGTGACCTCCACGCACTATGAAATGCTATGTATACAAAACTGAGACGGTAAACACTGACGGACGACATTCCTATAAGGTGGCGTGATCTATCCGTCGTGGGTTTTTTCCATTGACAATTGTATGCCTAATTCGTGGTGATATTAAATAATAATAATAATACATTGATATCCTACTATAACAAGAGAGGAAGTAGTTTGTGGAAGAAGGAAAGGCAGCTGCAAGACAGGAGAGAAGAGGGTACAAAAGAACCACATGATATTGAAAGAAAAGAGGAGGAGGATGAAGAATAATTACAGAAAGTGGAAGGTACAAGCGTGGATGAGGAAGCGGAATAAAACGATGACGAAACAGATAAGAATGAGAAGGATAAGAGAGATTAAGACCGGGTTGAATTGTAGAAGTAGGAAGTATAAGTAGGAAACGAAGCAGTAGCCGTGGGAAGAGGATTCCAAATAGTCGGGAACCTTCAAAGAAAACGGAGGAAACAGGCTGCTGTTACCTGTAGATGAGAAAAATACGGCACATGACACACACACACACACACACACACACACACACACACACACACATATACAAATACACGTAAGTGAATACAAAAGCAAATTAAATACTAGAAAACATGAAGCCGAGTATACCAGCGTAACTTTTTTTTATTTCCTTTCATTTTTTTCCTTTTTTATGGGTTTGAACAATGATTTTTACAATTTGTCACTTTTATATCCACATGTGGCTCGTTTTTTTCCGCCGATCATCGCCACCGATTCACGGGTCACTTAACAGGAAGCAGCGACGCGTTGGCATGACTCTGTATGTATACTGTATAGCGTGTATAATAATAATAATAATAATAATAATAATAATAATAATAATAATAATAATAATAATAATAATAATAATAATAACAATAATAATAATAATAATAATAATAATAATAATAATAATAATAATAATAATAATAATAACAGGTTTATTAAGTTATGACTTAGTAGTAAATACAACAAATATATATATATATATATATATATATATATATATATATATATATATATATATATATATATATATATATATATATATATATATATATATATATATATATATATATATATATATATATATATATATATATATATATATAGGCTACGCTAAAGGGAGAGACAGAGGGTGAGGAGTTGGAAAAGCTAAAAATTGAGACAAAAGGGAGAGGGAGGGTAGTGTGTGGGGGGCAGAGAGAGGATGGCGGCGAAGTGCTAATCTGTACCGCGGCCCTTTGGCTTAACAGGGCTGTCACTGCTGGGCATTCTTTATCATCCGCACTATCGCCGGCACTGCACTTCGTTTGAATCGGTTGGTTCGCAACGCACTGAAGGGGTGAGTTTATTGTGGTGCCTGGTGAAGCGTGTGGGGTAAGGCGCGTCGGGTGGCAGGAGGTGGCGGTGGCGAGGATGGTGAAGCAGGGAGATGCCGAATTTTCAGAGGGCGTCCTGGTGCCTGTCAGAGAGCCTCGGGAGACTCAGGGTGGTCAGTGCATTGTCGTAGGTGTGGTAATCAGGGCCTAAAATGACCGTGAATGCCCTCTTCTGAACCCTCTCCAGCTGTTGTTGGGTGAGGGAAAGAGAAGATGACCGTATATGAGTTTTGGCAGTATGAATGATGTGTTTATACTCCACAACTCAGCAGCCGGTGTTCCCCAACGCAAATGTGTGTGTGTGTGTGTGTGTGTGTGTGTGTGTGTGTGTGTGTGTGTGTGTGTGTGTGTGTGTGTGTGTGTGTGTGTGTGTGTGTTAGGGGGATCATTAAATATAAGTGAAACATACATGTTTTTGGGTATATTTCTGCCTATGTTTCTCATCCTGTGTTTTTCTTTCTTTCTTATAAATCTTTAATTTTCATATAAACGCCTCAGTAATACGTCTTTTCTTTTGCTGTCATTCTTATAGGCGTTCATCTACCTCTTCCTTTCTTAATCCATTCCATGTGTTGTGTTTCTTAATTATGACATTATTCTCTCTCTCTCTCTCTCTCTCTCTCTCTCTCTCTCTCTCTCTCTGCTAGGCACAGGTGAGCTACGGTTACCCAGGCAGGTGACAAAGGCGTTCTTTGATTAATTCTCAGAACACGTCACCTGCCGGAGTGAGGAATGTTGGGTCTGTATTTTACACGTGACGCGACTTTCTCTGAAACGTCGCCGGCAGCCTGACCCCGCCTCGTGACTTTACTTTATTCTTTTGGCTCGCTTTTCATCCCTGATATCTTGCCTGCTACCTGCTTTACGATACTTCCTTACTTCTATTTTTTTCTCCCCTTTCCCTTATTTTCACATCCCGTGTCACCTTTTATCTCCGACACCCTGCCTTTTTTTCTGTTCACAACATCCCAATACTTACTTCTCCGTTATGTATTTTTCCTTATTCTTTCCCTTTCCTTCTCCAGCTCACCATTGTCTTCTCTCATTTAGCTTTTTCTTTTGTACTCCATGTATGTTGTCTTCGTTTTCGTCCCTCTGCCCTCATCTTGTTTATTTTTTTTCTCTTATCTTCTCTTCTTCCTTAAGTCTTTTATTCTTTCCATTACGCATATGTTCTTAGTTTCTTTTCTTTTCCTCATGTTTCTCGTGTCCCTTTTTCCCTCCTTCTCCCATTCCCCTTTTCCATCCCGTTTTGGAACGTTTTCTCTCCTCTCTTCTTTTGTTTACCTTTTTTTTTAAGTCCGTCTTTTCGTTCTTCTTCCTCTTCCCACGTCGTCGTTCAGTTCAAAGAGTCCACATACACTGACTCCTCCATCATCCTTACATTTGTTCCACTTTCCCAATGCGTCTTCTTCCTCTTTAACCCTTCACTCTTTCTTCACCTCCTCCCGTCCTTCGTCCTCTTCGTTTTCCTTCATTGTCGTCCAGTCCATACAGTCCTCCATATTTTTTTTCTTTTTTTTTCCAAGCTGTGGACGCGAAGGTGTTTGTGACGCTGGACAAGGACTCGAAGGAAATAATTACCACCATTATTCGGCGAAGCGACAAACTGTAACGCCGGCACCGACCTGTGATTGTCATCCTGGTCTTGCTTAGTTGTCTAGTTCAGTGTCTGGGTTAGCGTGGCAATTGGTAGGCATATAGTAGGCAAATTGAAACCATACAAACTCCAAGTGCACCTGTTGAGCACCTTAGATGAATGCAGTTCTTGTACACAAGTTGTCTAGACACACGCACTTATTAAGCTCTAGCCACAAACTTAGCCATACACTCAGTAACTCCATTAGTCATTCAGTCACTTCCCCAAAGCACTTCTTCAGTCACCCAGAATTGCATGAAGATAGTCATTTAGCCAGTCACTCATTCACTCAGTTTCGCATGCACTCTTTTATTCCCTCACACTCTCGTATATTGAATCACATGGTCAGTCAGCGACCCATTCATTCACTCACGCATTTGTTCACTCCCTCACGGTAGCAATAGTTTAATCATTTGTTCTGTCACTCTGTCACCCGGTCATCAATCACACACTCGCACACCGTACGCCTGCCGGCCTCACCGCACCCGTTACCTGCACCATTCAGCACCATGACAGCATTTTTATTTTTTTTGACCGGATGGTAAAGAGGTACGCAGAATCAAGCAAAATGCCGACACCAGAAAGTAATTCAAATTTCTGTAAAGCTGGTTGACTTACACACACACACACACACACACACACACACACACCACAACACAACACTGAACAAAATGGTGTATTACTCATTGTGGCTGTGCTATGCAAGGCTTCTGTGAACACCAAACTTTACAGGTGAGAGTACAGCGGCTCACCTGTACTGATTCTTGGAGACCGTCAAGCTGTCATTTGCACTCTTTTCCGAGCCGTGATGGAGGCCGTGGACCAGTGTGCCGGGCACTTACGCTCCTTGTTTGTTCGTGCGTTTGTTTATTCCTCCTCTCTCTCTCTCTCTCTCTCTCTCTCTCTCTCTCTCTCTCTCTCTCTCTCTCTCTCTAATCCTTCTGCTTACTCTGTCAAACTGTTCTCTCCGTTGGCCTCGTCTGATCACAACCATATTTCTGTATCCTGTCCTATCGCTTATGTACTCCCTCTGGACACACCGAAGAGGCGATGCTTCTGGCATTTTGCTTCAGCTCGGTGGGACGACCTGAAGATATACTTTTCCGATTTCCCGTGGAATGATTACTGCTTCCAGGAGAGAGATGCCTCTGTTTGTGCCCAGCCCATAACAGAGGTGATTGTCTCTGGAATGGAGTCCTACATCCCACGTACTTTCTCTACTCCTCATGCTAAAAAGCCTTGGTTTAATCAAGCTTGTTCTCGAGAGGCAGCTCACAAAATGTACCAGAGCCATCGCACTCCCGCTAACCATGATCTTTACATATCTGCCCGGAATCGTTTTAAATCTATTCTTCGACTTCCAAAACCTCTTTCATCAATAGAAAATGTCAAAACCTTGCTTTTTCTAATTCTTCCCGGGACTTCTGGCACCTAGCCAAAAATATCTCCTCCAATTTCACTTCTTCCTCTTTCCCTCCTCTACTTAACCCTGACGGCAGCACCGCCGTCTCATCTATCTCTAAGGCTGAACTGTTCACTCAAACTTTCTGTAAGAACTCCACCCTGGACGATTCTGGACATATTCCTCCGAATCATCCCCCCTCAGACCCCTTTATGCCTGTTATTAAGATTCTTCATAATGATGTTTTCTATGCCCTCTCTGGCCTCAACTCTCAGAAGGCTTATGGACCTGATGGAGTGCCTCCTCTTGTCCTTAATAACTGTGCTTCCGTGTTGACACCCTGCCTCGTCAAACTCTTTCGTATCTGCTGATCAACATCTACCTCTCATTCCTGCTGGAAGTACGCCTTCATACATTCTGTGCCTAAGAAGGGTCACCGTTCCAATCCCTCAAACTACCGCCATATAGCTTTACTTTCCTGTCTATCTAAAGTTTTCGAATCAATTCTTAACCGGTCACTGTTCTTCCCCTAAACCTATCAACAGTGGTGTTCCACAGGGCTCTGCCCTATCACCCACTCTCTTCCTGTTATTCATCAATGATCTTCTTTCCATAACAAACTGCCCTGTCCACTCATACGCCGACGACTCCACTCTGCATTATTCAACTTCTTTCAACAGAAGGCCATCCCAACAGGAAGTACATGACTCCAGACTGGAGGCTGCAGAACGCCTAACTTCAGACCTTGCTATCATTTCCGCTTGGGGTAGAAGGAACCTTGTGTCCTTCAATGCCTCAAAAACTCAATTTCTCCACCTATCAACTCGACACAATCTTCCAAACACCTATCCCCAATTCTTCGACAACACTCAGCTGTCACCTTCTTCTACATTAAATATCCTCAGTGTATTCTTAACTCAAAATCTTAACTGGAAACTTCACGTCTCCTCTCTCACTAAATCAGCTTCCTCGAGGTTAGGCGTTCTGTATCATCTCCGCCAGTTCTTCTCCCCGCACAGTTGCTGTCCATATACAGGGGCCTTGTCCTCCCTCGTATGGAATATGCGTCTCGCGTGTGGGGGGGCTCCACTCACACAGCTCTTCTGGACAGAATGGAGTCTAAGGCTCTTCGTCTCATCAGCTCTCCTCCTCCTCTTGATAGTCTTCTACCTATTCAAGCTGGAAATCGATCTAATAGGGTACTGGGATTTATTTCAAGGACACCTTACTACAGAATGGATATCAAAATGTTAGAATCGGTGCAGAGGAGGATGACTAAGATGATTCAGGGGTTGAGAAACTTGCCATACGAGGAAAGACTCAAACAGTTAAACTTGCATTCTCTAGAAAGGCCGGCGAAGGGTGCGTGGAGACATGATCGAGGTTTATAAATGGATGAAGGGCTTTAATAAGGGGGATATTCATAAGGTTTTGTTGGTAAGAGAGCCGGTAGGACACGAAGTAATGGGTTTAAACTGGATAAATTCAGATTCAACTGGGACATAGGCAAAAATTGGTTTACTAACAGAGTGGTGCATGAGTGGAATAGGCTTAGCAGGTGTGTGGTGAGTGCCAATACAATTGTCACATACAAAAATAGATTAGATAAATTCATGGACAGCGATATTAGTGGGGTTAGATACACGGGAGCCTAGGTACAAAGGAGCTGCCTTGTACAGGCCTACCTGCCTCTTGCAGACTCCTACGTTCTTATGTTCTTATGTACCTCTTAAATTCCGTCGCGATGTTGCCTCTCTTTCTATCTTCTATCGATATTTCCACGCTGACTGCTCTTCTGAACTTGTTAACTGCATGCCTTCCCCCCTCCCGCGGCCCCGCTGCACATGACTTTCTAGTCATGCTCATCCCTATACTGTCCAAACACCTTATGGAATAGTTAACCAGCATCTTCACTCTTTCATCCCTCACGCTGGTAAACTCTGGAACAATCTTCCTTCATCTGTATTTCCTCCTGCCTACGACTTGAACTCTTTCAAGAGAAGGGTATCAGGACACCTCTCCTCCCGAAATTGACCTCTCTTTCGGCCACCTCTTTTGATTCTTTTTTAGGAGCAGCGAGCAGCGGGCTTTTTTTTATTATTGTTTCCTTTTTTTGTGCCCTTGAGCTGTTTCCTTTGTTGTAAAAAAGAAAAAAAGAAAAAGAAACATGACTTGCTGAACGTGGTGTGCTGAGAGGCCCCATTAATGACGGATTATATTATGTTTCTGCGATAACATTTATAGTCATAACTTATGGTTATACGAGTAATTTTTGAGGTAACGAGAATCGACATCCTCTAAATATCATTCCACTTTTGAGAAGAATGATATAATGTAAAGAAATGTTAAAGCAATGGTGTGGCCAGACGCAATATCGTAACTGTTTTTCACGGCCGAACTTGCCTTGCTTGTGTTGCTGGGTCGTGTCTGCCGACACAATTTTAGAGCCGCAAGACAAATTCCAAGTAAGTGTTGAGTTTGAGACGCGCCCGGAGAGGCGGGAGGTTGGGAAGGTGCCAAGGAGAACAACCCTGGAGGCTGCGCGCGCGCGTGAGAGAGAGAGAGAGAGAGAGAGAGAGAGAGAGAGAGAGAGAGAGAGAGGGTAGTGCTGTATATATAAAAAAAAAACATTGATGAAATTGTTTATGGCAGATAAATTAGGATAGGTGAAAGCAAAAAGCTCACAAGAAAGGAAGAGAGCGGGAGAAAATTTTAGCACTCAAGACGCCTAATTGTAAATTCTGGGCGGCGTCTAAAACTTGGTCCGTGTGTCGTTCCTGACAAACAGTGAGTGCATGCGGCCCCGGCCCGGGAGGCGGGAACCTGAGGACGGATGGGCGCGGCGCGGAACACTTCTGGGATGCCAGCCAGCAGGCAGGCGTCCCGGGAAGCAGTTGGGCTCGCCCATTGAAATGGAAGAGGAAATAACTGTCATAATAATTAACAAGTTTCCGTGAAAATCTTACCAGGAAGTCACGCGATGGATTGACCTGACTCACGGTGTTATGTACTCGCTCACTACGAGTTTATGGCGTTGTCGATATCATTGCAGGCGGATAAAGATTCGAATCTTTAAGTCGCTTATGCACGCTGTTTTACAGAATGGCTGTGAGACATAGACACTGAACAGTGACTTGGAGGGGTGTGTTGATGCCTTTGGTACCAAGTGCCTTCGCAAGATCATGGGTATCGCTGAAATGACTTTTAGTCGAACCAGCGACTGCTCCGTGACCCTGAATCAAGGTCTTGGTTCGTAAACGCCAACTCCAGCTATATGGGCAAGTGGCACGCCTCCCGGACGCCGATCCTGCTCACTGTTTGTTTATTTTTTTCTGTACGAAACAACCCTCACGAAAGTCGACCGATCTTGCCTGGAAGGACGTGTGATGGATAAGGTAGCTGCGTGGGAGCTTGCTCGGGAAGACCGTCGGGAGTGGAGGCGCGCCCCTGGGCGTATGCTCCCCCGTTAGGGAATATCGAATCATTAAAAGGCTTTGTTTTGAAGGCTCTGTGATACTCAGAGTGGAAAGGCGAAGGAAATATTTGTTAGATTTTCAAGAAAGAAGCAAGAAGAGAGAGTAAGCACGTTTACCAAAGGAGGAACAATAGAGGAACGACTGCGTGAATTTATTTTCTGTGGATAACAACATTAAACCAGGAATTATGACCAAAGGAAATCCGGTTCTAAATTTCCCCTCGAGTCTCCCTTGCTGAGTTAGTGTTTCTGGCATCCTGAGGAAGTGACTGGCCGGCTCCCAAGGAACTGCAGGCACGACATGAGGGGCTCACGCTCTGTTGGGGCCACGGTTGACAAGATTCTGGGTGAATAATCCTGGGTGCACGTGGGCTGCAAGATGAGTCTGCTTGAAATGTTTTCTTTCAACTTTCTTTGGCCACGTGCTGCACGTGATGTTGTTTTAATGTAACTCATAGCAAACACGATTTCCGATGGTTGATTCTTCATGCCCGTGGAGTTTTGCGAGGTTATGAATACTATTGTAATTCCTCGTTTTGTCCCAAGTGTATACGTGTTGGACTTCTTGTCGTGAAACATTAGCAGATAATGGCAGGGGCACGTGCGCAGGCAGTCACCGGCGCCTGGCGGGGGTGAGTGGTAAGGATGCTCTCCTGTGTAACAGTCAGCTAGCCATAAAGATTTTTATTTTATTTATGCTCGTGCAAAGAGGCCAAGAAATGTATGATAAATAGGAAGAGGAAAGGTTTATTTCTCAGTGTTACTACAGAGTATATTGAAAGTAGCACTGACAAAGGGAATATCAGGTAACATTATTAAGACACGTGATAGCCATGCTTGGAAAATTCTCACTCGCAAGAAAGAGAATCAAGAGAGACAGAGACAGCTCCAAAAAGTTGACCTGTCCGTCTCCGGGGATGTCCAAGTGTCAGGCTACATTTCCAAGTGAGCTCCTGCCTCAGGATGACATAACACGTAGCGCTGAGGCTGTTCGTTGCCTGGTGTCAGACGAGTCGGTTCGAGGTCAGGAAAGAACTGTACGTGTGAGGTGATGCAAAGAACAATTGTTACATGAATGACTACACTCTTGCACTCGGCCGAGGCACCTCCATGCCTTGTCTTTGATCTTCTAGTCCACTAGTTTTTAGCTCACCCTTCAGCTTGCCAGCTCTTGTCACGTTGAAAGATCATAGAAACTGTAGAACGTTTGATCCTTAGCTCTAGAACAATACTCTCCGTAAATTGTATTATTTTATGTTATCTATTTATTATAACATGATTGAGCGATTGAGTGCTTTTCGTATGCAAGTATGTATTTCTTTACTTTATTAGCTATAGTATGGGAAAGGTTTAGAAAGTTAAAGTTACAATTTCACGAATTCGTTCGAACGTCTCGCTGTACATGTTTTCTCTTTGTCTCTGCACAACGTGTGTTAATACCAATACTTGTTACCTGCATTAAACCGACCATGATCTGAGATTTCTGCCCGCTCACCTTGCATCACAGCACACTACCGATTTGTCTTTGCTAGTATTTGGTAGTTGCTCGTATTCTCAGACACGTTTGGCTCTCACAACGAATGTTTGCAAAGGGCACAAAGGAGGTCAGTCGGGTTCTCATGAGTGTTTTATCACATTCATGGTGCAGAAGCTTTGCCAAATTATCACTAGACTCATAAAACTACTCATGGTAATACCCACAACCTCTACAAAATCCCTATCAAATGTGAGTGTGTAAGTCCCGAAATGTTTGAGAATACGGGCCCTGTTTCTACAATAATGATTAGAATGAAGATATTGATGACTATGCTAACAATAATGATGATGATAGTAATAATAATAATAATAATAATAATAATAATAATAATAATAATAATAATAATAATAATAATAATAATAATAATAATAATAATAATATTAATAATAATAATAATAATAATAATAATAATAATAACAATAATAATAATAATAATAATAATAATAATAATAATAATAATAATAATAATAATAATAATAATAATAATACAGTAGTACTAACTACCAAGCTGCATAAACCCTTAAAAGATGCCTTGACCAGGTGCGTCTGTGCCGCATTACCATAATCTTTATGTTTTTAATTGTTTTTCCTTTATCTTTGTTTTTTTCATCTATCTATCTATTCATCTATATCTGTGTCGTATCTGTTATCTATATATCCTGGCCCCGATGTATCCATTCCTGGACTATCAATGTTTGTGTCTCTGCCGCCACAGATGACGACGACGTCCACTTCGAGGTTCCAACGATCAGCCTTGAGACGCAGCGGGAGCCCGGAACGGTAAGCGTCATTACTTGACCCTTTCTCACCTGACCTCCCCCATCGCTTCACTCTCCCCAGTTTATTTTCTTGTTTACTCTAATCGATCGGTTCTCTGGCATACAATAGTTTCAGAACATGTCATCATTTAGTTTTTCAACAAATTTAGCAGTCGTTAATGTTGCATCGTCTGCTTTCACTGATTTTTTTTGTTTACAGTAAAGGAAACAGCCCAAGGGCAAAAAAAATAAATATAACGAGAAAAAAGCACGCTTATCACTGTCCCTATAAAAGAGTTCAGAAGACAATTTTGTAGCCAATATTTTCAGCCCATAAATTCGGGAAAAATGACGTTTAAAATGCCATGCTCTTACTCCCGCGTGTTTTCTCCACATCCCTCTTGCCCTTTTCAGTATTTCTAAAGTCTCAATTCATCTCGTCTTCGTTTTCTCTTCCCCTCCCATTCTTTCTCTCTCATTTCTTCTACCCCTGTAAACCACTCCGCTTCCTCATTCTCTCTCTCTCTCTCTCTCTCTCTCTCTCTCTCTCTCTCTCTCTCTCTCTCTCTCTCTCTCTCTCTCACACACACACACACGCACACACACACACAATGTATTCCTCTAAACTTCTACCGCGAGTTTATATGAAATATGCAACCAATAATTTTCCTCCATGAACATTATTCTCGTAGAAAAGGGAAGTCAATAACTATTTCGGAAATCATTATTATTTTAACAAAATATTCATGTTCTTTTTCACTGGTGTTTTGAAACGTATTGAAACATGTTTGAGTGTGATCATAATAATAATAATAATAATAATAATAATAATAATAATAATAATAATAATAATAATAATAATAATAATAAATATTTATTCGTACTAGGTACAGTTTTTGGTGATATTAGACTATAAAACAAATATTAAAACACTAAAAATGTTAAGACTAATAGCTAAATAAAAAAAAATATAAAAGTAAATGAAAAAGAACATAGTATAAGACTCACTGTCACTAAAATGTACATATGTCATCAAGTAACTCGCGTCTTTCATCATAAGTTGAATGACAATCCATCTGACCATCAGAAATATTTAAAATTCCCTCATTATACAAATCTGCCAAGTTTCATCGCCTTCCATGCAACGTGTCTTTGCTATTAAAGAATTTCTGCTTAGGTAAAAAAAAATCATTATATTTAATACCGAAGAACTGCAATATAAAGTTGACATTCGATAACATATATGACGAGCACGAGAGTAAGCCATTCTTGAAAAAAATGTGATATTTGTTGTACAGGATGATTCAAACCATTCTTTTTGCAACAATATGTCGAATAAGTGGAGAGTCCATGGTGAGGCAATAAGTATGAACGCGTGCGCGGACGCAGAGCCAAAAGTCTGCGGCAGCACACTCCCCATGCGACACACAGCTCCTCAATTCTGGGGTCATCAAGATTCCAAAGCTGACATCCATACAGTGACACACATTGACTATTAAATAACACTACTTTTGATTCCCATGAAGGTGAACAAAACTGGTTAATGATGACATTGATCTTCACCTTCATGTCCCTGATCACAGGTTCAAAGTTCACTTCACTTCCACGAAACGATATGATGTGACCCAAATGTTTTACATTTTTAACATTCTGTATATCACGACCATACATCTGTATACGTATATTATGGATTTACGGAGCGTGCTGGCCGCTGGGAAATATTGGCATGAGGGGTCACCTTCACACAGACGTATACCTTGATTGACATGGTGGTGGTGGTGGTGGTATTAGTGGTACTGGAGGTCGTGGTGGTGTGCCTCAAGCGGTGATCATAACATACTGACGAACCCTGCTCTTTTTGTGGTGAGGTTGTGTGGCCATGGTGGTGATGATGATGCGTGTCAGGTTTACAGTAGTTGTAGTAGTTGTAGTAGTAGTAGTAGTAGTAGTAGTATATTTTCACGAGAAACTGGCGGGTGGGGTAGTGGCGGCTGCGGGGTCAGCCACGCCCTTCACCTTGCCACACACTCTCAACACCTCTCGCTTTCTCTCATATGTCAGCCATTTACTACCTTTAAATG
>NC_066515.1:8475105-8510105 GCF_024679095.1 Eriocheir sinensis | reverse complement strand
GGGAAGAAGGAAGGAAGGAAGGAAGGAGAATAAGATAGTTAATGGGATAAATAAATGAAGGAAGGATATTTAGAAAGGAAGACATGGGAATATGAATAACGTTCCAAGGAATGATGCAGAAAGAGAGGGAGAACAAAATATAAGTCACGACTATTTCATGAGCTTGTCTATAAGAGAGAACTAAAACGATGAATAACTGTGAGGTAAAGACAGCAAGGCGAGGAAAACAGGGATTTGTATATCATGAGGTAGAGAGAGAAATGAGGAACAGCTGAGAGGATTAAAAGCTTATAAGAAGAGGAGGTGGTGGTGGAGGAGGACGAGGAGGAGGAGGAGAAAAAATATTTACAAAAAATATGGGGAAGAGAAAGAAAAGGAAGGGAAGGGAAGGAAGGGAGAGGAAGGGGAAGGAGGGAAAAGGAAGGAAAGGAAGGGAAGGAAGAAGAAAATAAGAAATATATATGTAAAATAAAGTTGATAGGGAGGAGAAGGAAGAGAAAGGAGGAAGGGAAATAAAATAAGTGGAGGGAGAGAAAAGGAAAAGGAAGGGAGATAAGTATTAAGGAGGAAGGACAAAGGAAGGAAAGGAGGAAGAAAGAAAGGAGGAAGGAAGGAAAGGGAGAAGAGAATAGTAATAATAATAATAATAATAATAAAAACAATAATAAAATCAATAATAATAATAATAATAATAATAATAATAATAATAATAATAATAATAAAGGAATACTCTCTCTCTCTCTCTCTCTCTCTCTCTCTCTCTCTCTCTCTCTCTCTCTCTCTCTCTCTCTCTCTGTAAAAATAATCCGAAATCTTTCTTCAGTTACATAAACAACAGAAAACCGATCAAAAGTGGTATTGGACCTTTAACAAACAGCGACGGTGCACTAGTGACTGACAACCAACACATTGCAAACCTCTTAAACAATTACTTTTCCACGGTGTTTAATACTAACAGTCTTCCTCTCGCTACCACCAACACCAGAACTATTGTAAATCTCGAGCATGCATTGGCTAATTTTGAAATAACAACCGATGAAGTCCTTAAAGCTCTCCATTCACTTAAAACAAATAAAAGTCCCGGACCCGACAAAGTATATCCTATACTGCTTAAAGAAACAAGAGCGAGATACTCTCCTCCTCACTACCGTATTCAATATGTCATTGAGACAAGGCATCGTTCCTTCGGATTGGAAAAAGGCTAACGTGACACCGATTTTTTGAAAGGAGACAAAAAAATACCAGGTAACTACCGACCCATTAGTCTAACTTCAATTGTAGGTAAGCTACTCGAGAGCATAATTAGAGACAGAATTGTGAGTTTCCTCGAAAGCCACTCATTAATTGGGGATTCACAACATGGCTTCCGTAACAAAAGATCCTGCCTGTAAAACCTACTGACCTTTTATAACGATCTCTTCTCAATTTATGACGTAACCAAATCAGTGGACGTAGTCTATCTTGATTTCCAGAAAGCGTTTGATAAAGTCCCACATCATAAATTACTTTATAAATTAAAGCAAAAAGGCTTTGACGGTCAAGTAAACCAATGGATCGCGAATTGGTTGAGCAACTGACAACAAAGAGTTGTTATTGACGGATTTCACTCAGAGTGGGCGCCGGTCACTAGTGGCGTCCCTCAGGGCTCGGTTCTTGGCCCAGTGCTCTTCATTATTTACATCAACGACGTGGATGTTGGACTCAATAATCGCATTAGTAAATTTGCAGATGACACAAGATTGGTAACTCGGTTCTCACTGACGAAGACAGGCAAAGCCTCCAAGAGGATTTGCACAAAATTTCAACGGTCGGATAAATGGCAGATGCCCTTAACGTAGACAAGTGCCAGGTCCTTCAAGTTGGAACAAAAAAATAAGAAGTTCGATTACGAAATACGCGGCGTTAAACTCACAAGCGTTCAATGCGTTAAGGACCTGGGGATTAAAATCGCGCCAAACCTCAAATTCTGACATCAATGCATCGATGCAGCACATAAAGCGAACAGAATGTTGGGCTTCATTAAAAAAAAAACTTTTTATTCAAGAATAAAGATGTAATACTTCCGCTCTACAATAGTTTAGTCAGACCCCACTTGGAATATGCGGTACAGTTTTAGTCTCCCCACCATGCAAAGTACATTGATAAACTAGAAGGTGTTCAGCGTCGAGCAACAAAATGATCCCTTCCTTGCGCAACAAATCCTACGAAGAAGGGCTTTCCACCCTTAACATGTTCTCTCTTGAGAAACGTCTCCTCCGAGGAAAACTGATCGAATGTTTTAAAATACTTAATGGTTTCACGAATGTAGACAGAACAAAATTGTTTATGATCGATGACACTTTGCGAACGAGGAACAATGGCACAAAACTCAAATGTAGACAAGTAAATTCAGACTGCACCAAATTTTTCTTCAACAACGTTGTAGTGCAAGATAGGAATAAGCTACCACCATCAGTGGTCCAGTGTAACACGATTGACTCCTTTAAAAACAAGCTCGACCGTCACTTCCTTGAACTTAATATTAACTAGAGTAGAAAAGCAACGTTTTGGAGCCATCTGATTAATGTAAAATCACTTAGGTTTAAGGACAGACCACCTAGTCTGGACCATGGGGTCTGTGTGGTCTGATTTTCTATGTAAATATATGTAAATCTTTCTCTCTCGTAATCTCAACATGCAAGCCGAGATAAAGAGAAGCTGAACTTAACACTCCTGAGTCGCACAGAAAAGAACACGAGAGGCGGAGGAACAGAATTAAGAGCCAAACAAGTGACTAATCTTGCGTGGCCTTTCAGTCTCCGGGAACTCCGCCGCGCCAGGACTTTCCTCGCTGGAGACACACAGCGGCGGCGAAGTATGGCCCGTTAAATTAAGCTGACTATGTAGAGAACTGGAGCGTGACGTTGTTCTAGTGTTTGGTGTGTCCTTGTTGTTGTTATTGTCTTTGTTGCTGTCTCTGTCTCTCTCTCACTCACTCGCACACGCACACACACACACACACACACACACATACACACACACACACATAATTGCATTCAGTTTTCCTCATCCTGTTTAATTTCATACCATCTGTTTTTTTGTCTTCATATGCCGTTTTTTATCGTATGTGTTGTGTGTGTGTGTGTGTGTGTGTGTGTGTGTGTGTGTGTGTGTGTGTGTGTGTGTTTTCGCAAACTTCTGAAATTACATTGGATAAAAGCGTTTAGAGAGGGATTGAAAGTGAAGGAGTACATATATCCTGAACAGAGATAGAGAGAGAGAGAGAGAGTCTAGGATCTGTTTGGACACCTGTCTTTGAGCGCTTGAGGTCGTGTAGAGACAAGCCTACGCATCGCGGGGCGTGGGGCAAGGACGATAGGAGCAGAGCCACGAGCTGCCAGGCCCACCAGGCCGCCACCTCGTTGTAATCGTTTCCATACTGAGCTAATATAATAATTTATACTTTATATTAAAACTAATAAAGGTTATAAATACTCTCTTAAATAAGTTTTCAAATTAGTCTGTGATAGCTATATGTGCGTGGGTTATTGTTTTATAGAAAAATTCAAACGAAAACTGCATAACAATCAAGGAGAGAGAGAGAGAGAGAGAGAAGTACACAGATAAAAGATAGCCAAGTTGATAAATGGGTACAAAATAAAAATAGAGATAGATGGATAAGTAGATGATAAAATATAAAGTTAAATCCACTAAGTGTGTTCCTTGGTGGGTGTGGAGTAACTGCCGCCAAAGGAAGAACTGGACAGGTAAAACTCCTCATCCGTTAGGAAGGAAATCTGACTTGTCTTCTTCCTAAGTTATAAATTATGGGAGTGGCTTAATCAGCCCTTGGTAGGTGTAGAGTAAATGCCTCAAAAGGAAAGAACTGGACAAGTAAAACCATTCATCCGTTAGGAAAGGAAATCTGACTTGTCTTCCTCCTTATGGGTGTGCATTCTTCAGCCACTAGTGGGTGTGGAGTAACTGCCTCAAAGGAAAGAACTGGACTGGTAAAACCATTCCTCCGGTAGGAAAGGAAATCCTGACTTGTCTTCCTCCTTAGTAATGGCGGGAAGAGGCAGGAGAAGGCCTTGCGAACACGCCGGACAAGGGGCGCCTTCCTGGATGTCTCGCCCGCGTACATCCTGACCGGGTCTGCTGCCATGGCGCTGTCGGCCAGCACCTCCAGGCCGGGGTAGCGCGTGTGTGCCACGCAGGCCAGGACGCGCCTCAGGACGTAGCCGAGGAGAACACGTCCACGGGGGCGAGCAGGGCGCGCCGCGCCGCAGCTCCGGGGCCATACAGGGCGTCCGGTGCGTGTGCGTGCGCGCGATGCGGAATCCTGTGCCGAATGTCTTGGCCAGGCCGTAGTCAATGAGGGACACCTGCAGGCGGCCGTCGGCGCCTTGGTGCAGCACCACGTTGTCGGTCATGATGTCATTGTGAGCGTAACCTTGGGCGTAGGGCTGCCGCACGTCCCGTGCCAGCGCCACGAAGACCGCCAGTTTGTCAGTGTCGCGGGAGCAAGGTTGTTCAGGTCGCAGAAGGTGTTCTGGCCGCGGAAGGTGGTGAGCATAACGGGAACCAAAGCTGGTGCCCAAGGCATTGGGGCGCCCGCCGCGCCGTCAGGTCAGTGGGATGTCAAACTCCCTGCGGAACATGGCGGCGAGCGCTACTCCCTTGCCACCTTGAGGCAGCACAGGGCGACGCCAACCTCCACCAAGTACACTGTGCACGAGGCGCCGCGCCCCAGCACCTGCTTGTGCTCGGGCAAAAGCGTGTCGATGCGCTCCATCGTCAGCACGAGGAGGGGGGTGGTGGGGGAGCCAAGTCTCTGTCTCACCATGCCGTATGTGTGTGGCGATTTAGGGCCAGACCTCGGTTTTCGACGGTTAGTTTTGTTCAGTTCGGTTTAGCTTGGAGTTGAGGCGGAAAAAAATTGGAGTCTAGATCTGGACGGCTGTCGCATGCACGAACACGCACGCACGCATGCACACGCATGTACACACACATGCACGCACGCACGCACACACACACACACATACACACAAGCACGAACACACGCTGCACGCACACACACAGGCAGGCAGGCAAACACACACACACTCACTCACACACACACACACACACACACACACACACACGCACACAAGCACTCACACACACACACACACACACACACACACACACACACACACACACACACACACACACACACACACACACACACACACACACACACACACACACACACACACACACACACACACACACACACACACACACACACACACACACACACACACACACACACACACACACATACGCACACACACACACACACACACACACACACACACACACACACACACACACACACACACACACACACACACACACACACACACACACACACACACACACTGTTGGGGGGATAGCTGGTATTAGCTTAGAGAGAGAGTGCGCTAATACTCAGAAAGTTGTGAAAAAAGTGGTAAAATCATTGCCTCTATTAACCAGTTTTCTGTATATATATATCTATATATATATATATATATATATATATATATATATATATATATATATATATATATATATATATATATATATATATATATATATATATATATATATATATATATATATATATATATATATATATATATATATATATATATACCCTCTCTGGGTGAGGTCAGGGAGGCTGTGGCCAAGTTGAGGGGTGGGAAGGCACTTGGTGCCTGTAACATCAGCGCGGAGCTGCTCAAAGCTGGAGGTGAGGCCATGTTCCATGGGTTGCATGCGGTCTTGACTGCCGTAAGACAGTCCAGTACCATTCCTCATGACTGGAAGAGGGGTTGATCGTCCCTATCTGGAAAGGAAGGGGACCGCCAGGACTGCAACAACTACCGTGGTATTACACTGCTCAGTGTGCCAGGCAAGGTGCCTCCCCACCTGTACTGATGCGAATTCGCAGGTAGCTGCTGAAGCTGCAGAGACCCGAACAGTCTGGGTTCACGCCTGGTAAGTCAATAACTGATCGTATCCTAGCACATCGCGTACTGGTGGAGCGCCGAGTGAGAGTTTCGAGGGGGATGCGTGCAGCCTATGTCGATCTCAAGAAGGCGATTGATTCAGTGCATCGTGAAGCACTCTGGTATCTTCTGCGACTCCGTGGGATTCTTGCGAGGACTATTGGTCTGCTGACTGGCCTGTATTCTAGGACAGAGAGTGCTGTGAAGTGTGTGTGTGTGTGTTTGTGGGGTTTGGGGGTGGGGGGGGGGTCTTGTCCAGCTTCTTTCCCGTGAATGCGGGAGTGAGGCAGGGCTGTGTCCTTGACCAATCTTTTTTCAACAATTGTATGGACTGGGTACTGGGCAGAGTTGTGGACCGGAGTCATTACGAAGCATCCATTGGCAATACCAGGGTCACTGACCTTGTTTTTGCTGATGATGCATTAATCCTGGCGGAGTTGCTGAAGGTTTTGGTGATGACTCTCGAGGCACTGAACGAGGAGGTGAAGCCTTTGGGACTCCAGGTCTCCTGGGCCAAGACCAAGGTACTGATGTTTTGTGGCTTGTTGGAAAACACAGTACAGTCTGTTCATGCGTGTGGCGAGGACGTTGAGATCTCGGAAAGTTTCACGTATCTTGGTAGCGTAGTTCATAACAACGGTCAGTCTTGCCAGGAAGTCTTACGGCGGATTGGTCTGGCCCAAGGTGTAATGGACTCGCTCAGCACGAGTATATGGCGTTGTCGATACCTATGCAAAAGAGCAGAGATTCGGATCTTCAAGTCCCTTGTGCTCCCTGTCTTCTTCTATGGTTGTGGGACATGGACACTAAACGGGGACCTGTAGACGCGGATTGATGTCTTTAATAAAGTGTCTACGCAGAATCATGGGGTATCACTGAAATGACTTTGTGTCAAACCGGCGACTACTCCATGAGACTGATTCGACATATATTACCTGCATAGTCCGTCAACGCCAACTCCGGCTATACGAGCACGTGGGGGAAGCCAAGGGGAGTTCGTGGCTTGAGCAAGTCGACAGATCCTGCCGGGAGGTACTCGGGTTTTTTTTTCTTTTTTCTACGTTGCAGCCTCTTGCGCCGGTAGGCTTCTTCCCGGTGGGGCCTGATGGTCGGCCCAAGTCTTCGCGGTGGGGCCTGATGGTCGGCCCAGCCCGTTCTGGCGCAGGCGAGTGTTTATAGTGGCGCCATCTTGTATTGGCTCATGCTGCCCCCCGGAACTCGTTCTTGATTCGCTTGGACGGCTTCCTCTAGAGTCCGGGTTGATGGGTGGTCTTCAGGACAGCATGTGGGTAGTTTTAAGCCACTCGGCGGTGACTGAAAAATCCGAGGTGGTAGCGTAAGGATTCGAACCCTCGTCGTCCATCACGCGGCGAATGTGGGTCAATACGCTACCAGTTCAGCCTGCTTGAGACTCGTCCGGAGGACCCCAGGCATAGCGCGTCGTGGGTGGATTAGGCGACGCGTCCCCGATGTATGCCTCATTGATTGATTGATTGATTGATTGAATTATATATATATATATATATATATATATATATATATATATATATATATATATATATATTATATATATATATATATATATATATATATATATATATATATATATATATATATATATATATATATATATATATATATATATATATATATATATATATATATATATATATATATATATATATATATATATATATATACTGGGCGGTAGGAGGCAAAACCCAGTGTTAGTGCCAGATATTAGAAGAGGAATACGAGGGGCCTCGAAGACATCTTGAAGGGGTAAACTGGGATAATCTAGGGATTCATTGGGTCCAGAACTGTGGGTTGGAGAACCAGGAGAACCAAGTAGAAATGTCTTACAATAATTTAAATAGAGTAATATTAGAGGGTCAAGGACAGCATATACCACAACGAACACTTAGAAAGAAAACAATGACCCTAAGTGGATGACTCGTGGACTAAAACACGAGATAGGGTAAAAAGGAATTTATCAGAAAATAAAGAATGGTGAAACACATCTCAGGGCCGGTATGTCGAACTATCTAGATTAGTGAAGAAGAACACCAGGATAGCAAAAGGAATTATGAGATCAAAGTACCAAATGAGGCGAAAAGTAATCATAAGGGCTTCTTTCAGATGTATAGAACAAAAACCATGGCGAAAATTGGACCGCTGAAAGCAAACACAGGGGAGCTAGTAGAAAATTACAAAAATATGAGCACATTGTTGAACTACTACTTCTTTTCAGTATTCACACAAGAAGATCGAACGACTATTCGGAAAGGGTTCAAGTGTACGAGGGCAGGGATGGCGATAAATTGAGGATATAATCATTACAAGACAAATAGTTCAGGATGAGATAGATAAGCTTAAGAATAAGTCGCCAGGTCCTGACGGGATATTTCCGAGGGTATTAAAGGAATTTAGTGATGTACTCAGTGACCCACTAACTGACATCTTTAAGATGTCGGTAAATACTGGTTATGTACCCAGCCTATGGAAAGTAGCTAATGTGACGCCGATTTTCAAAAATGGGGACAGGTCAGCTGCTTCAAACTATAGCTTAACATCGGTTATAGGCAAGATGCTGGAGTCCATAATAGCCAGGAACATTCGGGAGCATCTAGAGAAACATAGCTTAATTCACGACTCGCAGCATGGGTTCACGAAAAGGTAGGTCATGCCTCACCAATCTCCTGTCTTTCTACAATGAAGTATTTGAGGCGGTAGACAGAGATGAAAATTATGTTGTAATCTATCTTGATTTTAGTAAAGCGTTTGAAAAAGCTCCTCATCAACGACTGTTGCTTAAATTACAGGCTCACGGAGTAGAGGTAAAGTTTTGAACTGGGTCAAGGCGTGGCTTAGCAATAGGAAGCAAGAGTGCAGATCAATGGTAAAAGATCTGACTGGGGATGTGTTATGAGTGGGGTCCCACAAGGTTCGGTATTAGGTCCACTTTTGTTTATTATTTATATCAATGACTTATATACAGGAATTAGTATTGATGTCAGTAAGTTTGCAGGTAATACCAAGATCGGTAGAGTAATAGAGTCGGATCAGGACACCAGTATTCTCCAGGATGAACTAAACAGATTGTATGACTGGGCGGATAAATGGCAGATGGAGTTCAATGTGAGGAAGTGCAGTATTCTGAGTGTGGTAGGAGCAACCCCTCTCACAACTATTGCTTAAATGACACTCTCATAAGCAGGTCTGGGTGCGGGAGAGATTTAGGGGTCTTAGTGAGTTCTGATCTCCGTCCAAGGGCACAATGCATTCAAGCTAGAAATCGAGCAAATAAGGTACTCGGATTTATTTCAAGGAGCGTAGCAACAGCAGCGCTGAAGTCTTCCTCAAACTATATTTAGCATTAGTTAGACCCCATCTTGATTATGCGGCTCAGTTCTGGTTACCTTACTATAGAATGGATATCGAAATGTTAGAATTAGTGCAGAGGAGGATGACTAAGATGATTCAGGGTTGAGAAACTTGCCATACGAGGAAAGACTCAAACAGTTAAACTTGCATTCTCTAGAAAGGCGAAGGGTGCGTGGAGACATGATCGAGGTTTATAAATGGATGAAGGGCTTTAATAAGGAGATATTCATAACTTGTTTTTAATTAAGAGAACAGGGTAGGACAAGAAGTAATTGGTTTAAACTGGATAAATTCAGATTCAACAAGGACATAGGCAAAAATTGGTTTACTAACAGGGTTGTGGATGAGTGGAATAAACTTAGCAGTCATGTGGTGAGTGCCAATACAATTGTCACATTCAAAATAGATTAGATAAATTAATGGACAGCGATAAAAGGTGGGGGTTAGATGCATGAGACTTAGGTGGGGTTAATAGATACGGGAGCTCTGGGGTTAGATACAAAGGAGCTGCCTTGTATAGGCCAACCGGCCTCTTGCGAACTCAACGTTCATATTTTTTCTTTTGTTAATAAAGGTACAACCACGTACATTAGAACCGAATCAACGTGCTTTGTATGTACTGCGTGGCTCATACCTGGAATTTGGTGATTGTAGATGCAGCGAAATCCTCAAATTATGCCATTGATTTTTTTGGGCATCATCAACAGAATGTTTGTGATATTTAGCTCATCTACATCTCGATGGGCTATTCTTGAAGAATGTTTGCCTATTATAGTTAAAGGTCCATCAGATAACAGGTGGGAGTCACGAATTGAAGCTGTTAAACCACTCCGATATCATATGAAGGAACTTAACAATGCCTTATCAGTGCTGAGAGAATATGCTCTCGAGAAAAAAGATGGCGTGACCACAGGAGCAGGTGCACTCTTGGACATATTGAGCTAATGGCCATTTCTATTAGCAGTTTGCTTATGGTACGACATTTTATTTCATATCAATAAGACCAGCAAGCCTATTCAGTCATCAGGCATAACAATTGGTGTGTTGCAGGCAGGGGTGACTACTACTATGGCATTCTTTGAACAGTATCGCAATACAGGGTATAATACAGCTATTGTTAATGCATCGGAAATAGCTGAGCAGATGGATGTATCAAAAGTATTTCCGCAGACGCGTACACGAAGAAAAAAAAGCATGTTTGACTATGTGTCGCAATGAAACTATCTTATCTGAGGGTAATAAAAAAAAATGTCAGTTCTTCTTTGTTGTAGTAGATCAGGTTATATCATCCGTTACCTCGGGAGTTAGTCAGTTTATGGAGTGGCATAACCTGTTTGGCTTTTTGTACAATACGAAGCAATTCAAGCAGTGTATTGACGAAAACAAGCTTCACACTCGATACAAGAACTATGAGGAAATAATGGGAGACACTGATGCACCTGAACTGGAAATGGAGTTGAGACATTTCATTGTTGTTGTCAGTAGTAAAAAAAACTCTTGCTACTGCTAAAGATTTCTTAACATATATTTGTAGTAATAATCTTCAGGAAATATACCAAAACACTGGAATTGTGTTGAGAGCTATGTTAACAACTCCAGTTACTGTTGCAAGTGCAGAGAGAAGCTTTAGTAGAATGAAAAAAAAAAAAAAAATTGCGGTCAACAATGTCAGATGAGAGGCTCTCTGCTCTAGGAATCATCTTCATTTAACATGATGTTTCTATATATAGTGATTTTTATTCTTTGGTTAATAAGTTTGAAAACAACTAAGATCGAAAAAAGGCTTTTAATGATCGTTTTGCATTTAAATTATCATACTTTGAGAAAAAAAAAATTTGTACTCTGATAGGCCTGCTCAGTCGTGCCCCTATGTTGTGCCCGGCTCAGCTCCACTTAAATATATAACATAATCATTCGTTGCTTTTTAATTGTTGTACTCCTTACTCTTACTGGAAAAAATGTAAAACTCAGTTGTCTGTATGGGGCCCACAGAAGTTTTTCTTTTTTGGGAGAGCTCACTACTTCTTGCTACTGCCTGGTTATTACTGGCATACATTGTGACGAAAACGTCCTAGTACAGGCGAAAAAACATACTGGGGTTTCTATACTAGGACCTTATATCAAGTTAAGATATACAGATAAAATAGGAAATAAGATGATAGTAAACGATGCAATAAAACCTAGATCTTGAAAATATAAGACATAAGGTTTTCCGTAAACAAGATAAAAATGATATAATACTAATAAAAAAATAGCAATGTGCGTACACGTTGTCGTATGATAATATAATAGCCATATACAAGAATGTTGTCATAAAACGTATAATAACATAAAAATATCATATACATGAGTGTAGTCACGACTTGGAGAAAGTCTGTTCGTTAAAAATAAAATAAATATATTTGGCGTCCTTCACGTGATCAGGTAGGCTGTTTGGTCCAGCTACCAGTAGATACCTGTCTCCTATACAAGTTCTAGTTTTGGGAACAAGTAGTTGGTGTTGATGTCTTGTGTTGACATCGTGAGTCTCACTCACCTTAGGAGCAGAACAACCAACCCGGCAATCTTTACTCATTACATTATTCACAGTGATTCCCGACTCGTACTTGTACAGTCGCGCCACAGAAGAGTGTTGTCACAGTTTGCAATGACTTTCGCTCCAAATAATACATAATATTATTATTCAAAGGGAAGGGATGTTTAGGAGTGAATTTTTGTTATACATACACAAAATACTGATACTCGAGAAAGAAATAAATTCAACAATAATAGAGTTGAAGTTTTACCTTAGAACGATATATTAAACAGCAGCTCTGCTTGAAACATTTTGATACAGTTTTTTGTTTCAAGACATTAAAAAGGAGTCAAATAGAGAGTTCTATGTTAAGACTAAGTATATATATATATATATATATATATATATATATATATATATATATATATATATATATATATATATATATATATATATATATATATATATATATATATATATATAAAAAACATGCATAAATATATTGCTCTTTCTTTCAATGTAGTGATCAACCCAAACCCATATATATATAGGATAATAGGAAAATAATGTGCATGTGGTAATAGCTGCACTTCATTTGAAATTGCTGCTAGTCAGTAAAATGCGAAATAAATACTACATAATAAATTCGCATTTGATGATGACGTCATCAAGGAAACATTCATGCGTGACTATATAAATCTTATGTGTGTCAAATCAGCAGATTCTAAAAAAAATGAATGGTGTCAATATTTTTAATTAACGGTAAAATCCAAAAGAGAAGTATCGACAAGTGTCCAGACATATAATTCAAAGCTGCACAGAAACTGTCTAGAAACACGACGAAACGACGCGGTAATATAAATAATAGCCTATTGTATGGGTAGAGACGATGCTTATGGTCGGCGCTGCACTGCTAGCCTATCACTCTTCCATTCACCACTGTCCAGGTTAGTTATATACATCTGATCAAAATAATATTATTTATAACTTGTAGGTATAAATAGTAGTGAGTGACCCTCTCTCCGCCCGGCGATTCTGCAAATGAATGTGGCTACATAGCATTCCATTCCAATACGTTTCTCTTCGCCACACATTCACATAGAGTACGCTGTTAATTTTCATTGCATTTAATGGAATCACTGATATTTATTAGGTGTACACAACTAGACTTTAAAATTAAGTAGTTTTATAAAAGTCGGTAGCGAATGTTTCTGAGGTGGTTGCCAAATGTCGCCAGCCGTGTCCGAAGATCATGAAAACTGTGTCAACATTTCGTAGCGCGACTGTACATATCACATATCTTCAGCCACTTTAGCTCCCCTATATGGTGTTGCATGGACAAATTTATTGCACCAAGCGCAACTTTGGCTGCAAAATTTAGAGTGTGTTTTGCACCTGCTGGATATGGCATGCTGCACTATTTTCCCCATATCTTTAATCCGTAATTTATGATGCTCGATACGAAGGAATGAATTAAAATGAAGACCCATATGGTAAGGAGAAGGCGCAGGAAAGGTTAATAAGTAATGACGACGACCAAATTATATGTTAGAAACTCTAATGAAAAGAGCTGATGGGAGAAAAGTTAGGAGGTTTAACCATCGGACAAACGTTAAATGAAGATGAGGAAAAAGAGGACTAAAATAAGAGAGAGAACAGTTAGGAGGAAAAATGTTATTGAGCAGTGTCTCGTTGTAGAAAAGACTGGATTACATAATAAAGAGGAAAAAAAACCCAGCAGGGAAATAAGTAATGCGATGAGGAAACATTTGATGAAGTATCCAGAAGAAAGAAGAGAAGCGAAGCTGTTCAAGATAAGGCACAGTCAGGTGATAGGACAAAGAAGGAAAAATACATAGTAGAGAAATTATGAAAAAAGAAAAACAAAATTAGGACAAAACGTAAATGGGTTGAAAAACCTTAGATAAGTTGATTGAAGAAGAAAAGTGAAGTTGCTTCAAAACAGTAAAGTGAAGAAAATGGATTAAAGAAAGGATTAAACGATGAAGAAAAGTTGAGAAAAAACTGAGAAAAAAGTAAAAAAAGTAAATGGTTGATGAAAGTTTAGATAAGAGAAGTTGTTTTAAAGGAAGGAGTAAAAGTGAAATAATAAAGAAAAAACAGAAGAAGGTGGAAAGAAAGGAAAAAGAAGACAAAAAAAATAAAAAGAAAAAATTGGCTGAAGTAGTTTGTGGGTCATTTCCGGGTCGGCGAAGGCTGATTCACCATACGCAATAAAATGACCGGTTCCGTACCGTACCGTTCCGGACGACAAAATATTCTTCAATGGGAAACCCAGTGTTGTATTCACACTGCTACGGACCTACGTCTCCGGCGCGGACCAATCACCACCACTTGCCAGTCGGGATTGTCGGCGGCGAGAGAATATTTTGCAGGTCCGCGCCGGTACAGCTTCGGCCCGGAAGGAGCCTGTCAGTGTTGGATAGTGTGAACACACTTCCGTCACCATGCAGCAAAGCAGACAGGCGTGGCCTCAGGGAGCGTAGCACCGCATTCATTCTCTCTCTCTCTCTCTCTCTCTCTCTCTCTCTCTCTCTCTCTCTCTCTCTCTCTCTCTCTCTCTCTCTCTCTCTCACTCTCTCTCTCTCTCTCTCCATAATAGCAAGGAACATTCAGGGAGCATCTAGAGAGAATCACAGCAATTCACGACTCGCAGCATGGGTTCACAGAAGGTGGTCATGCCTCACCAATCTCTTGTCCTTCTACAATAAAAGTATTTAGGGCGGTAGACAGAGATTAGAAAATTATGATGTAATCTAATATCTTGATTTTAGCAAAGCACGTTTGACAAAGCTCCTCTGTGACTGTTGCTTAAATTACAGGCTCACGGAGTAGAGGTAAAGTTTTTGAACTGGGTCAAGAGCGTATGGCTTATATAATGGCCAAAGGAAGCAAAGAGTGCAAATCAATGGTAAAAAAGATCTGACTGGAGGGATGTGTTACAGTGAGGGTCCCACAAGATTCAGTAATGGAAGGTCCACTTTTGATTTTATTATTTATATCAGCGATTTTAGATACAGGAATTAGTAGTGATGTCAGTAAATTTGCAGATGACACCAAGATCGGTAGAGTAATTGGGAGTCGGATCAGGACGCTATTCTCCAAGGTGAACTAAACAGATTGTATGACTTGGCGGATAAATGGCAGATGGAGTTCAATATGGGAAGTGCGACAGTATTCTGAGTGCAGATGAGAACAACCCCTCTACATAACTATTGCGTAAATATTTTCACTTAAGCAAGTCTGAGTTTGCAGAAGGGATTTAAAAGGGTCTTAGTGAAGAGGCTCTGACCTCCGTCCAAGGCACAATGCATTCAAGCTAGAAATCAGCGAGCAAATAGGGTACTGGGATTTATTTCAAGGCAGCGTAAGCAACAAAGCACCTCAAAATCTTCACTCAGACTCAAACTATTTAGCATTAGTTGAGCACTCTTCTTGACTATGCAGTTCCAGAATCTTATCACCTTACTATAGAATGGATATCAAAAAATTTACGAGGAAAGAAGACTCAAACAGTTAAACTTGCATTCTCTAGAAAGAAGGCGAAGGGTGCGGTGAGACATGATCTGAGGTTTATATATATAAATGAATTAGAGGAGCTTTAATAAGGGAGACATTCATTCATAAGGTTTTGTTGGTAAGAAGAACCGGGTAGGACACGAAGTAATGGGTTTAAACTGGATAAATTCAGATTCAGCAACACAGACGACATAAGCAAGAATTGGTTTACAAACAGGAATTGGGTGGATGAGTGGAAAATAAGCTTAGCAGTCATGTGGTGAAATTATACATCAATTGTCACATTCAAATATAGATTAAACAAATTCATGAACAGCGATATTAGGTGGGGTTAAGATACACAGGAGCTACAGGAGCTTAGGTTCAGAGGAGCTGCCTCATGCAGGCCTACCGGCCTCTTGCAGACTCCTGCGTTCTTGTACTATCTCTACCGGCCTCTCTCTCTCTCTCTCTCTCTCTCTCTCTCTCTCTCTCTCTCTCTCTCTCTCTCTCTCTCTCTCTCTCTCTCCATAATAGCAAGGAACATTCGGGAGCATCTAGAGAATCACAGCTTAATTCACGACTCGCAGCATGGGTTCACAAAAGGTAGGGCATGCCTCACCAGGCTCTTGTCCTTCTACAATAAAGTATTTGAGGCGGTAGACAGAGATGAAAATTATGATGTAATCTATCTTGATTTTAGTAAAGCGTTTGACAAAGTTCCTCACCAACGACTGTTGCTTAAATTACAGGGTCACGGAGTAGAGGGTAAAGTTTTGAACTGGGTCAAGGCGTGGCTTAGCAATAGGAAGCAAAGAGTGCAAATCAATGGTAAAAGATCTGACTGGGGATGTGTTACGAGTGGGGTCCCACAAGGTTCATTATTAGGTCCACTTTTGTTTATTATTTATATCAGCGATTTAGATACAGGAATTAGTAGTGATGTCAGTAAATTTGCAGATGACACCAAGATCGGTAGAGTAATTGAGTCGGATCAGGACGCTAGTATTCTCCAAGGTGAACTAAACAGATTGTATGACTTGGCGGATAAATGGCAGATGGAGTTCAATGTAGGGAAGTGCAGTATTCTGAGTGCAGATGGGAACAACCCCTCACATAACTATTGCGTAAATGACACTCTCATAAGCAAGTCTGGGTGCGAGAGGGATTTAGGGGTCTTAGTGAGCTCTGACCTCCGTCCAAGGGCACAATGCATTCAAGCTAGAAATCGAGCAAATAGGGTACTGGGATTTATTTCAAGGAGCGTAAGCAACAGAAGCACCGAAATCTTCCTCAAACTATATTTAGCATTAGTTAGACCTCTTCTTGACTATGCGGTTCAGATCTTGTCACCTTACTATAGAATGGAAATCAAAAAATTTACGAGGAAAGACTCAAACAGTTAAACTTGCATTCTCTAGAAAGGCGAAGGGTGCGTGGAGACATGATCGAGGTTTATAAATGAATGAAGGGCTTTAATAAGGGAGACATTCATAAGGTTTTGTTGGTAAGAGAACCGGGTAGGACACGAAGTAATGGGTTTAAACTGGATAAATTCAGATTCAACAGGGACATAAGCAAAAATTGGTTTACAAACAGGGTGGTGGATGAGTGAAATAAGCTTAGCAGTCATGTGGTGAGTGTCAATACAATTGTCACATTCAAATATAGATTAGACAAATTCATGAACAGCGATATTAGGTGGGGTTAGATACACGGGAGCTACACGGGAGCTTAGGTTCAGAGGAGCTGCCTCGTACAGGCCTACCGGCCTCTTGCAGACTCCTGCGTTCTTATGTTCTTATGTTCTCTCTCTCTCTCTCTCTCTCTCTCTCTCTCTCTCTCTCTCTCTCTCTCTCTCTCTCTCTCTCTCTCTCTCTCTCTCTCTCTCTCTCTCTCTCTCTCTCTCTCTCTCTCTGGCAAATGAATGAAAGAAAGGCACGACAAGAGATGACGACAGGAAGAGAAACAGCACGACGAAGAGACTGGAAGAAAGACAGGACAAGAGATGACGACAGGAAGAGAAACAGTACGACGAAGAGGTGAAGAAGACGGAAGAGAAAGAGGAGAAGGAGGAGGAAGAGAAAATGAACTATACAAAAATAGCAGGTCGCTAGAAATGGCTCTGGAGAGAGAGAGAGAGAGAGAGAGAGAGAGAGAGAGAGAGAGAGAGAGAGAGAGAGAGAGAGAGAGAGAGAGAGAGAGAGAGAGAGAGAGAGAGAGAGATTTACATAGATTTACATAGAAAATCAGACCACACAGACCCCATGGTCCAGACTTGGTGGTCTGTCCTTAAACCTAAGTGATTTTACATTAATCAGAAGACTCCAAAACGTTGCATTTCTACTCTAGTTGATATTAAGTTGAAGGAAGTGACGGTCGAGCTTATTTTTGAAGGAGTCAATCGTGTTACACTGGACCACTGACGGTGGAAGCTTATTCCATTCTCGCACTACAACGTTGGTGAAGAAAAATTTGGTGCAGTCTGAATTTACTTGTCTACATCTGAGTTTTACGCCATTGTTCCTCGTGCGCAAAGTGTCATCGATCTTAAACAATGTTGATCTATCTACATTCGTGAAACCATTAAGTATTTTAAAACATTCGATCAGTTTTCCTCGGAGGCGACGTTTCTCAAGAGAGAACATGTTAAGGGTAGAAAGTCTTTCTTCGTAGGATTTGTTGCGCAAGGAAGGGATCATTTTCGTTGCCCGACGCTGAACACCTTCTAATTTAGCAATATCCTTTGCATGGTGGGAGACCAAACTGTACTGCAGAGAGAGAGAGAGAGAGAGAGAGAGAGAGAGACTCATAGATACATACATATACACACGCAATACGGCATGTGTTGGGGAGGGGGGTGAAGAGTGGGGGAGTAGATATAATATCAACTGATTAAAGCATTGCGCACTCATTATACCTGTTAAAATGGTCTCTCTCTCTCTCTCTCTCTCTCTCTCTCTCTCTCTCTCTCTCTCTCTCTCTCTCTCTCTCTCTCTCACTGTGTATGTGTATGTATGTATTTATGTATATATGTATGGAATGGATATCAAAATGTTAGAATCGGTGCAAAGGAGGATGACTAAGATGATTCAGGGGTTGAGAAACTTGTCATACGAGGAAAGACTCAAACAGTTAAACTTGCATTCTCTAGAAAGGTGAAGGGTGTGTGGAGACATGATCGAGGTTTATAAATGGATGAAGGGCTTTAATAAGGGAGACATTCATAAGGTTTTGTTGGTTAGAGAACCGGGTAGGACACGAAGTAATGGGTTTAAACAGGATAAATTCAGATTCAACAGGGACACAGGTAAAAATTGGTTAACAAACAGGATGGTGGATGAGTGGAATAGGCTTAGCAGTCACGTGGTGAGTGCCAATACAATTGTCACATTAAAAAATAGACTAGATAAATTCATGGACAGCGATATTAGGTGGGGTTAGATACACGGGAGCTTAGGGTCAAAGGAGCTGTCTCTACAGAATGGACATCAACTTGCTAGAATCAGTTCAGAGGAGGATGGCCAAGATGATTCAGGGGCTGAGGAACCTCCCATATCAAAATAGGCTGAAACATATAAACTTACATTCACTAGAGAGACGAAGAGTGCGGGGAGATCTGATAGAAGTATTCTAATGGGTCAAGGGTTACAACAAAGGCGATATAAGTAAAGTACTGAGAATTAGCCAGCAGGATAGAACTCGCAGTAATGGATTTAAATTAGAAAAGTATAGATTTAGGAGAGATATAGGCAAGCATTGGTTTAGTAATAGGGTGGTGGGGGAATGGGATAGACTCAGCAATCACACAGTTAGTACAATGACAATAGCTTGTTTTAAGAGTTGACTGGATACCTACATGGACGAGGACGACAGGTGGCAGTGAGGTGTGGGTGCAGTAAGGTGACGGGGTACTGGATGCGTGCCTAGTACCGCCGGTATAACGAGGATCAAGCCTCTACCTGTAACCCCTGTAACTACACCTCACCCATCGTGAGTAGTGGGGGGGATTCTGGAGCTGCCCTGTGTAGGCCACCCGGCCTCTTGCAGTTTCCCTATGTTCTTATGTATATGAGTGTGAGGGGGATGGGTGTGGGGGGGATGGGAGGGGGGTTATGGGTGTGGGTGTGGGTGTGGGTGGGTTATGGGTGTGGGTGTGGGTGTGGGTGGGTTATGGGTGTGGGTGGGGGTGGATGGATGTGGGTGGGTGGATGTGGGTTATGGGTGTGGGTGGGTGGGTGTGGGTTATGGGTGTGGGTGGGTGGGTGTGGGTTATGGGTGTGGGTGGGTGGGGGTGGGTTATGGGTGTGGGTGGGTGGGGGTGGGTTATGGGTGTGGGTGGGTGTGTCTGTGTGTGCGTGTGTGTGTGTGTGTGTGTGTGTGTGTGTGTGTGTGTGTGTGTGTGTGTGTGTGTGTGTGTGTGTGTGTGTGTGTGTGCTTTTTATATTGTTCAACCCACGACGAAAAAACGCTCTCTCTCTCTCTCTCTCTCTCTCTCTCTCTCTCTCTCTCTCTCTCTCTCTCTCTCTCTCTCTCTCTCTCTCTCTCTGTGTTTATGTACGTAAGATTGCTGTGCACTCCATCTCGTTTGTCATGTAAACCTGTTTTGTATGTGTACATTGTTAAAGCAATACTTATACCCCCCCCCACCCCCCCACCCCCACACACACACGCACACACACACTCTTCATGTTGGGTGATAGTTATTATTACTTGTCAGTCATCGGTAGACAAGGATCAGCTATGACTCGTAGGTAATTTTGAGTTTCAAATAATGAATAATGCCGCAGACAGCTGTTTAGTCACATTGTAGACCGCGGAGGGCAGCGCCGAGGCTAAATGATCACTATATAATCAGTGACCTCATACTGTAAAGTAACGACACAGCTGTCTCCGATATTATTGATTATATGAAAATCTCAATCAATATATATATATATATATATATATATATATATATATATATATATATATATATATATATATATATATATATATATATATATATATATATATATACACACATATATATATATATATATATATATATATATATATATATATATATATATATATATATATATATAGATATATATATATATATATATATATATATATATATATATATATATATATATATATATATATATATATATATATATATATATATATATATATATATATACTCCCGGTGAGGTATATATGGGAGGTGAGAAGGTCGCTGAATCTCTCCAAAGACCCTTCCCATGTCCTCACTAACCGTTTCCCTATTGTCTCACCAACACCGGAGAGTAGTTCAGCATGCTCTCTAAAGACAGATCCTCTCTTTATCCACACCACACTGCATTCACACAACATATACACCTTTTCCCAAAATTAAAATTTCAAAATGGCGCACATACACCAAGCCTCGGAGTCCCCGACTGGGGGGGGGTCCACAAATTCCCCAGGAGGACTCCTTCTGGCTGCCGACCCGAGAGGTGTCTTGATAACTCCTCGAACCTCTTTCTTCTCAATTTCTGCAACATTCGCGGTCTTCGCTCTAATTTTCATTCCGTGGAACATCATCTCTTCTCCTCTAAACCTCACCTTCTCTTCCTTACCGAAACACAGGTTTCTGGGGCTACTGACAGCAATCTCTACTCTGTTCCCTCCTACTATCTCTATCCTAAATTTCAATCCAAAGCTGGATGTTGCGCCTACGTGCGCAACGACATCACTTGCTCTCGTGCCCACGACCTTGACTCTTCTGAATTTTCCACCATCTGGTTAAGACTTCACTGTCATTCTATTACTAAATACATCTGTGCTGTTTATCTCTCACCTAACTCTACCAACTATGTAAAATTCTTTGACTATTTGAATTCTAAAGTGGAGCACATCTTGACCCACTCTCCCTTCGCTGAAATCTCCATCCTAGGAGATTTCAATGTTCACCACCAGCTTTGGCTTTCATCCTCTTTCACTGACCATCCTGGTGAACAACCCTACAACCTTGCTATCCTCAACGACCTAGAGCAGTTGGTCCAGCACCCTACACGTATTCCCGACCGTCTTGGAGACCGGCCCAACATTCTAGACCTCTTCCTTACCTCAAACCCTTCTGTTTATTCTGTCAAACTGTTCTCTCCGTTGGGCTCCTCCGATCACAATCTTATTGCTGCATCCTGTCCTATCGCTCCTGTACACTCTCTGGACCCACCGAAGAGGCGATGCTTCTGGCATTTTGCTTCAGCTCGGTGGGACGACCTGAGGATGTACTTTTCCGATTTCCCGTGGAATGATTGTTGCTTCCAGGATAGAGACCCCTCTGTGTGTGCTCAGCGCATCACAGAGGTGATTGTCTTTGGAATGGAGGCATACATTCCTTGTTCTTTCTCTACTCCTCACGCTAAAAAGCCTTGGTTTAATCACGCTTGTTCTCGTGCTGTCAATGATTGAGAGGTAGCTCACAAAAGGTGCCAGAGCCTTCAAACTAATGCTAATTATGAACTTTACATTTCTGCCCGAAATCGTGCCAAATCTATTATCCGACTAACCAAAAATTCTTTCATTAATAGAAAATACCAAAACCTTGCTTTCTCTAACTCTTCCCGTGACTTCTGGCATCTAGCCAAAAATATCTCCTCCAACTTCACTTCTTCATATTTCCCTCTACTCCTCAGTCCTGACGGCAACACTGCCGTCTCATCTATCTCTAAGGCTGAACTCTTCTCTCAAACTTTTTCTAAAAACTCCACTCTGGACGATTCTGGGCATATTCCTCCTACTCATCCCCCTCTGACTCCTTTTACATGCATATGCCTGTTATAAAGATTCTTCAAAATGATGTTTCATGCCCTCTGCCCTCTGGCCTCAATCCTCAGAAGGCTTATGGACCTGATGGAGTGCCTCCTATTGTCCTTAAAAACTGTGCCTCCGTGCTGTCACCCTGCCTGGTCAAACTCTTTCCCCTCTGCCTGTCAACATCTACCTTTCCTTCTTGCTGGAAGTATGCCTTCATACAGCCTGTGCCTAAGAAGGGTGACCGCTCCAATCCCTCAAACTACCGTCCTATAGCTTTACTTTCTTGTCTATCTAAAGCTTTTGAATCAATCCTTAACCGGAAGATTCAAAAGCACCTTTACACTTCTGACCTTCTATCTGATCGCCAGTATGGGTTCCGCAAGGGGCGTTCTACTGGTGATCTCCTAGCCTTCTTAACTGACTCTTGGTCATCCTCTCTTAGCCGTTTCGGTGAAACTTTTGCTATTGCGCTGGACATATCAAAAGCTTTTGATAGGGTCTGGCACAAATCTTTGCTTTCCAAACTACCCTCCTACGGTTTCTATCCTTCTCTCTGTACCTTTATCTCCAGTTTCCTTTCTGACCGTTCTATTTCTGCCGTGGTAGACGGTCACTGTTCTTCCCCTAAATCTATTAACAGTGGTATCCCACAGGGTTCTGTCCTATCTCCCAATCTTTTTCTGTTGTTCATTGATGATCTTCTTTCCAAAACGAACTGTCCTATCCATTCCTACGCCGATGATTCCACTCTGCATTACTCAACTTCTTTTAATAGAAGACCCACCCATCAGGAACTTAACGACTCAAGGCTGGAGGCTGCAGAACGCTTAGCCTCAGACCTTACTATTATTTCCGATTGGGGCAAGAAGAACCTGGTGTCCTTCAACGCCTCAAAAACACAGTTTCTCCACCTATCCACTCGACACAATCTTCCAAACAACTATCCCCTATTCTTTGACAACACCCAGCTATCACCTTCCTCAACACTAAACATCCTCGGTCTATCCTTAACTCAAAATCTCAACTGGAAACTTCATATCTCATCTCTTACTAAATCAGCTTCCTCGAGGCTGGGCGTTCTGTACCGTCTCCGCCAGTTCTTCTCCCCTGCACAGTTGCTGTCCATATACAGGGGCCTTGTCCGCCCTCGTATGGAGTATGCATCTCATGTGTGGGGGGGCTCCACTCACACAGCTCTTCTGGACAGAGTGGAGGCTAAGGCTCTTCGTCTCATCAGCTCTCCTCCTCATACTGATAGTCTTCTACCTCTTAAATTCCGCCGCGATGTTGCCTCTCTTTCTATCTTCTTTCGATATTTCCACGCTGACTGCTCTTCTGAACTTGCTAACTGCATGCCTCCCCCCCTCCCGCGGTCTCGCTGCACTCGACTTTCTACTCATGCTCATCCCTATACTGTCCAAACCCCTTTTGCAAGAGTTAACCAGCATCTTCACTCTTTCATCCCTCACGCTGGTAAACTCTGGAACAATCTTCCTTCATCTGTATTTCTTCCTGCCTACGACTTGAACTCTTTCAAGAGGAGGGTATCAGGACACCTCTCCTCCCGTATTTGATCTTGCTTTCGGCCACCTCTTTTGTTTCTTTTTTAGGAGCAGCGAGTAGCGGGCTTTTTTTTTTATTATTGTTTCCTTTTTTGTGTGTGCCCTTGAGCTGCCTCCTTTGTTGTAAAAAAAACAAAAAAAAACATGTGCCCCCGGCCTGCCCTCGCCCGCCTGCACGCACACCACATACATACCCACACGCACACACACACACACACACACACACACACACACACACACACACACACACACACACACACACACACAGACATTGAGAAGAAGAGGAAGCGAAGGAAATGCAGGTGAAAAAGGAGATAATGCCTTGTCAAGATGAAGAGACTAATAGTTATAATCTGTGGTGGAGTGTGCGGAAGCGAGGGGAAGAGAGAGAGGGTCAGAGTTCACTAGAGGGCTGGAGGAGGAGAAAGAGAAGAAGGAGGAGGAGGAGGAGATGGAGGAGGAATAGTAGGAGATGGAGAAATGGGAGAAGAAAGAAAGAAACGAGATGGAAAATGGTAGCGTGAGAAGGGAGCGTGCAAAGAGAGCAATGAAGAGGAGGTAGAGTGAGTTCAAAGGGCAGGGTTGAAGAGGAGGAGGAAGAGGAGGAGGAGGAGGAGGGTGGCAAGCAGGGCAAGGAAGAAGAGGAGGTAGTGGAGGAAGAGAAGGAGGGCAAGTAGAAAGATAAGGAGGAGGAGAAGGTGGAGGAGAGCGCTGGCCATTTCAATGCAAGGAGGAAGAGGAGGTGGTGGAGGAAGAGAAGGAGGGCAAGTAGAAGGAGAAGGAGGAGGAGGAGGTGGGGGAGAGCGCTGGCCATTTCAATGCAAGGAGGGTGTCGCTTGGTATTTAGCCGCTGCTGCGTCGGGAGTGTCAGCGGCCTGGGCAAAGGGGCGGCGTGTCTGTGCTGCGGCTGTGGAGAGGGCAAGGCTGTGTGTGCTGTGCCGCGGTGTTTAAGCTCGACTTCAACACAGCAATACTCTCCACAGCACTGCTTTTTTTCTTATTTTCTTGTTCTTCCTCAATTTTCTTCTTTGTCTCCTCGTTTTCCTCCTTCTCCTCTTCCTTATCTTCCAAAGCGTATTTTCTTTTTTTCATTGTTTTTTTTCGTTTTTTTCTGTTAAGTTCTTCCTCATCTTCTTGTTTTGGCTTTTTCATCTCGCTATTCATCCTTTTATTTTTATTTCCCTTCCGTTTCCTTATTTTCCGTCTTCGTAGCTTGTAAACATGAGGAATGAATCGTCTGCAGGCAATATAAACAATGAAAGGAGGACAGAATGCTAAAGAAAAGAAGCAACAGTAATCGAACATATGTACCGTACGTGTATCTTCATTAGCTCGATTATCCTCATTAGAAAGCAGAGTTTTTAATGATGAGTCTTCCAATTACAGACAGTCTTCCAGGTACAGAGGTCATCTCTCTCTCTCTCTCTCTCTCTCTCTCTCTCTCTCTCTCTCTCTCTCTCTCTCTCTCTCTCTCTCTCTCTCTCTCTCTCTCTATCTCTCTCTCTCTCCTCCTCCTCTTCCTCCTCTCACTGGTGTTGAGATTATTAATTACACAAGTTCATGAACACTCCCTAATCAAGCAGGAAACATGGAAACATGGAAACAAGCATAAGGAGGAGGAGGCGGTAGAGCTCTTTTTATGAATTTTCTGCTTCTTCTTGTTCCTCTTCTTCTTCTTCTTCTTCTTCTTCTTCTTCTTCTTCTTCTTCCTCCTCCTCCTCTTTCTCCTCCTCCTTGAGAAGTAATAACAGACTTATAGAAATGGTTAAGGATTCGTTCCTCACTCAATTTGTAACTCAACCGACAAGAGAAAACAATCTGCTGGATTTGGTATTAGTAAGCGACCCCGACCTCATTCGCGACTGTGAAGTTGGTGAGAAAATTAATGGTTGCGATCACCACTAAATCCGTTTTAATGTCAACATGTGTCACAAACTCGTAGACAATCTGTCACTGATACCAGACTACAAAAAATCAAATTTCAACCTAGCCCGTGAGCTGCTTCCTCCTGCGACCTGGGACCAACTTAACCTCACCGACAATACAATCGACAACGTGTGGAACGACTTCAAAGATAAGCTTTTGGGAGTAGAGAAGGCTACAGTGCCTACGAAACCCAGGCGAGTAAATGGTGCCGTAGATCCACCGTGAATGTCCAGAGAATTAAAAAGGGCGGTAAGCTTAAAAAAAAAAATTATAATCTAATGAAAGAAAATGACACTGCCGAAGCCCGCACACAGTACCACACCAGCCTAAAAGCTTGCCGCACCCTTATTAGAAGGTAGTAAACGCAACTATGATAAACAAATAGCGCACAACATCAAGACCAACTCCAAAAAATTTTTCACATACATCAGATCGAAAAACATATATCCAATACTGGTCCCCTGACAGACGAGACTGGATCAGTAACTCGGAACAGTAAACAGATGGCCAGAATCCTCAACACTAACTTAGCATCCGTATTCACAGTCGAGGACATCGAAACCATTGCTGAGGGCCCTGACCCGCGGAGAAGTGAAAAAGTATTTGGACAAACTCGACACGAACAAGTCAACGGGGCCTGACAGTTTTTCCCCGCGGTTATTAAAAGAGCTTAAACAACAAATAAGTCAACCACTCACTAATATGTTCAGCCGGTCAGTTTAACTGAATAAGGTCCCGGAAGACTGGAAGATGGCGAACGTAACACCGATCTTCAAAAAAGGAGACAAAAGCGTTGCATTAAACTACAGGCCCATAAGTTTGATATCAGTGGCAGGAGAAATACTCGAAAAGATCATTAGAGACAAACTTGTTAAGTTTCTAGAAGACAATAATGCAATCTCCGACACCCAGTAAGGCTTCAAAAACAAGCGCTCCTGCCTAACGAATTTATTATACTTCTTCCAAGGTATATATAAGAACTGGGATGCCCACATCCCCAGTGATGTTATATACCTGGACTTTCAAAAAGCCTTTGACAAGGTACCGCACGAGCGACTCCTTAAGAAACTCCACTCAGCGGGCGTTGGAGCCAATCTGATCGCGTGGATAAGAGATTGGCCCACCAGCATAAAACAACGAGTACTACTCAACGGACAGCCTTCCGATTGGCTTCCAGTCACTAGTGGAGTGCCTCAAGGGTCAGTGAGGGAACCCATTTTCTTTATCATGTATATATATATATGTGTATATATATATATATATATATATATATATATATATATATATATATATATATATATATATATATATATATATATATATATATATATATATATATATATATATATATATATATATATATATATATATATATATATATATATATATATATATATATATATATATATATATATCTTGGTGATGAGTTGTCCTCACCGCATTTCTTTGTTATCATGAATACATTACCGCGCTTCTTGGATATCATGTACAGTACTTTCTTACCTGTTACAGTATATTTACAGTAATAAATTACAAAATTATTTTAATTTCATCCGCCTGCATGTTAAAGTGCTGGAAAACAGTAAGAAGATAAAATAAAAACATTACGGTGCTCCATGGATGCGGTACTCTGAGGGCAAGCGGCTACCATGTTAGGCGCGCTACACCCTCGTATTCGTACCTCACGGCTTCAACAATATGGCGGCCGATTTGACAGCTGAGGCCACGAAAACTGCCTTCACTCTCCAGTACAGCGCGCTCGGGGCTGTGGGCGTCTCCCTCCTTAATACCTCCACGTATATATATATATATATATATATATATATATATATATATATATATATATATATATATATATATATATATATATATATATATATATATATATATATATATATATATATATATATATATATATATATATATATATATATATATATATATATATATATATATATATATATATATATATATATCAATGACCTCGAATCAGGACTGAAATCCACAATATCGAAATTTGTTGATGACACCAAGGTGGGTGGAAAGGCCCTTACAAAGACCGACTGCGAAATCATTCAGAAAGACCTCAATTAAATTATCAAATGGTCGGAAAAATGGCAAATGTCCTTTAATGTTGACAAATGCAAAATCATGCACATTGGGTCCAGAAATAATAACTACAAATACATTTTGAATGGGAAACCTCTGCAGGCGATGCAGGAGGAAAAGGATCTTGGAGTCACTATCTGGAATGACCTGAAACACGCGAATCACTGTAAAAAAAAAAGCATATAACAAACCCAACACTATGCTCGGGCTCAGAGCGAGAAAGTTCGAGTGCAAGGCGCCAGACGTGATACTATCCTTGTATAATTCCATGGTAAGACCGCACCTCGAGTATGCAGTACAGTTCTGGTCTCCTAATTACAGAAAGGACATTGTTTTACAGGAAAGGATTCAACGACGCGCCACGAAGATGACTTCAACCTTAAGGGCCTAACCGTACGAGGAACGACTCAAGCGACTCAATCTCTTTACACTGGAGAAAAGACGTCTACCAGGGAATATGATTCAAGTCTTCAAGTACATGAAAAACTTCAATAGCGTCGACTACTCCAATTCTTTGAACTGCAAACCATCTCAAGAACTATAAATAACGATTTACCCATTCAGTCGAGTCGATGAAATAGACATTGGAAGGAGTTTCTTTTCGATCCGAGTCATCCCCCACTGGAAATATCTTCCCTAAGAAGTAGTAAATTCGAATACCGTCAACTCCTTCAAATATAGAATCGACCGTCATTTCGCTACGTCGGGAGCAAACTGAATATCGTGGTGCTTTCATCTGCTCTTCAATATCGAGGTGCTTTCATCTGCTCTTCAATATCGATGTCCTTTCATCTGCTCCTCAATATCAAGGTGATTTCATCTGCTCCTCTATATCAAGGTGTTTTCATCTGCTCCTCAAGATGAAGGTGCTTTCATCTGCACCTCAGTATCGAGGTGCATTCATCTGCTCCTCAGTTTCAAGGCGCTTTCATCTGCTCCTCTATATCAAGGTGTTTTCATCTGCTCCTCAATATGAAGGTGCTTTCATCTGCTACTTAATATCCAGGAGCTTTCATATGCTCCTCAATATCAAGGTGCTTTCATCTGCTCCTCAATATCGATGTGCTTTCATCTGCTCCTCAATATCGAGGGGTTTCATCTGCTCCTTAATATCGATTTGCTTTCACCTGCTCCTCAATATCGATGTGCTTCCATCTGCTGCTGAATATCGAGGTGCTTTCATCTGCTCCTCAATATCGAGGGGTTTCATCTGCTCCTTAATATCGATTTGCTTTCACCTGCTCCTCAATATCGAGGTGCTATCATTTGCTCCTCAATATCGATGTGCTTTCATCTGCTCCTCAGTATCGAGGTGCTTTCATGTGCTCGTAAATATCGAGGTGCTTTCATCTGCTCCTTAATATCAAGGTGCTTTCATCTGCTCCTCATTATCGAGCTGCTTTCATCTGCTCCTTAATATCAAGGTGCTTTCATTTGCTCCACAATATCAAGGTGCTTTCATTTGCTCCACAATATCAAGGTGCTTCATCTGCTCCTCATTAACGAGGTGCTTTCATCTGTTTCTCAATATCGAGGTGGTTTCATCTGCTCATCAATATAGAGGTGCTATCATCTGCTCCTCAAAATCGATGTGCTTTCATCTGCAACTCAATATCGAGGTGATATCATTTGCTCCTCAATATCAAGGTGCTTTCATCTGTCCCTTTATATCGAGGTGCTTTCTTCTGCTTCTCAATATCGAGGTGCTATCATGTGTTCCTCAATATCAAGATGCTTTCATATCCTCCTCAATAACAAGGTGTTTTCATATGCTCCTCAATATCAAGGTGCTTTCACTTGCTCCTCAATATCGAGGTGTTTTCATTGGTTAATCAATATCAAAGAGCTTTCACCTGTTCCTCAATATAGATGTGCTTTCACCTGTTCCTCAATATCGATGTGCTTTCACCTGCTCCTCAATATCGATGTTATTTGACCAGTCCTCCAATATTTAGGTGCTTTCATCATCTCCTCAATATCGAGGTGCTTTCACCTGCTCCTCAATATCAAGGTGCTTTCACTTGCTTATCAATATCAAGGTGCTTTCATCTGCTTCTCAATATCGAGAGGTTTCATCTGCTCCTCAATATCGATTTGCTTTCACCTGCTCCTCAATATCGATGTGCTTTCATCTGCTCCTCAATATCGAGGTGCTTTCATCTGCTCCTCAATATCGATGTGCTTTCATCTGCTCCTCAATATCGAGGTGCTTTCATCTGCTCCTCAATATCGAGGTGTTTCCACCTGATCCTCAATATCGAGATGCTTTCACCTGCTCCTCAATATCGTTGTGCTTTCACCTGCTCCTCAATATCGTTGTGCTTTCATCTGCTCCTCAATATCGTTGTGCTTTCACCTGCTCCTCAATATCAAGGTGCTTTCACCTGCTCCTCAATATCAAGGTGCTTTCATCCGCTCAACAATATCGATGTGCTTTCACCTGATCCTCAATACTGAAGTGCTTTCACCTGCTCCTCAATATCAAAGTGCTTTCACCTGCTCCTCAATATCGAGGTGCTTTCATCTGCTCCTCAATATCGAGGTGCTTTCACCTGCTCCTCAATATCGAGGTGCTTTCATTTGCTCCTCAATATCAAGGTGCTTTCATCTGCTCCTCAATATCGAGGTGCTTTCATCTGCTCCTCAATATCAAGGTGCTTTCATCTGCTCCTCAATATCGAGGTGCTTTCATCTGCTCCTCAATATCAAGGTGCTTTCATCTGCTCCTCAATATCAAGGTGCTTTCATCTGCTCCTCAATATCGAGGTGCTTTCATCTGCTCCTCAATATCGTTGTGCTTTCATCTGCTCCTCAATATCGAGGTGCTTTCACCTGCTCCTCAATATCGAGGTGCTTTCACCTGCTCCTCAATATCGTTGTGCTTTCATCTGCTCCTCAATATCGAGGTGCTTTCACCTGCTCCTCAATATCAAGGTGCTTTCACCTGCTCCTCAATATCGATGTGCTTTCACCTGCTCCTCAATATCAAGGTGCTTTCATCTGCTCCTCAATATCAAGGTGCTTTCATCTGCTCCTCAATATCAAGGTGCTTTCATCTGCTCCTCAATATCAAGGTGCTTTCATCTGCTCCTCAATATCGAAGTGCTTTCATCTGCTCCTCAATATCGAGGTTCTTTCATCTGCTCCTCAATATCAAGGTGCTTTCATCTGCTCCTCAATATCGTTTTGCTTTCATCTGCTCCTCAATATCGAGGTGCTTTCATCTGCTCCTCAATATCGAGGTGCTTTCATCTGCTCCTCAATATCGAGGTGCTTTCATCTGCTCCTCAAAATCGATGTGCTTTCATCTGCAACTCAATATCGAGGTGATATCATTTGCTCCTCAATATCAAGGTGCTTTCATCTGTTGCTTTATATCGAGGTGCTTTCTTCTGCTTCTCAATATCGAGGTGCTTTCATCTGCTCCTCAATATCAAGGTGCTTTCATCTGCTCCTCAATATCAAGGTGCTTTCATCTGCTCCTCAATATCGAGGTGCTTTCACCTGCTCCTCAATGGATGTGCTTTCATCTGCTCCTCAATATCGATGTTATTTCATCTGCTCCTCAATATCAAGGTGCTTTCATCTGCTCCTCAATATCGAGGTGCTTTCATCTGCTCCTCAATATCGAGGTGCTTTCATCTGCTCCTCAATATCGAGGGGCTTTCATCTGCTCCTCAATATCGAGGTGCTTTCATCTGCTCCTCAACATCGAGGGGCTTTCATCTGCTCCTCAATATCAAAGTGCTTTCATCTGCTCCTCAATATCGAGGTGCTTTCATCTGCTCCTCAATATCAAGGTGCTTTCATTTGCTCCACAATATCAAGGTGCTTTCATCTGCTCCTCAATATCGAATTGCTTTCATCTCCACAATATCGAGGTTCTTTCACTGTTCCTCAATATCAAGGTTCTTTCATCTTCTCCTCAATATCGATGTGCTTTCATCTGCTCCTCAATATCGAAGTGCTTTCGTCTGCTCCTCAATATCGGGGTCCTATTATCTGCTCCTCAATATCGAGGTGCTTTCGTCTGCTGCTCAATATCGAGGTGCTTTCATCGTCTCCTCAATATGGATGTGCTTTCATCTGTTTCACAATTTTGAGGTGCTTTCATCTGCTCCTCATTATCGAGGTGCTTTCATCTGCTCCTCAATATCGAGGTGCTTTTATCTGCTCATCAATATCGAGGTGCTATCATCTGCTCCTCAATATCGATGTGCTTTCATCTGCTCCTCAATATCGAGGTGATATCATCTGCTCCTCAATATCGATGTGCTTTCATCTGCTCCTCAATATCGAGGTGATATCATCTGCTCCTCAATATCGAGGTGCTTTCATCTGTTCTTCAATATTGAGGTGCCTTCATCTGCTTCTCAATATCGAGGTGCTATCATGTGTTCCTCAATATCAAGGTGCTTTCATCTCCTCCTCAATAGAAAGGTGCTTTCATCTGCTCCTCAATATCAAGGTGCTTTCATCTCCTCCTCAATAGAAAGGTGCTTTCATCTGCTTCTCAATATCAAGGTGCTTTCATCAGATCAACAATTTTTATATGCTTTCACCTGCTCCTCAATTTCAAGGTGCTTTCATCTGCTCATGAATATCAATGTGCTTTCATCTGTTCTTCAATATGAAGGTGCTTTCACCTGCTCCTCAATGTAGACGTGCTTTCACCTGCTCCTCATTATCGGTGTGCTTTCACCTGCTCCTCAATATCGATGTGCTTTCACGTTCTCCTCAATATTGAGGTGCTTTCATCAGCTCCTCAATATCGAGGTGCTTTCACCTTCTCCTCAATATCGAGGTGCTTCTATCTGCTCCTCAATATCGAGGTGCTTTCATCTGCTCATCATTATCGAGGTGCTATCATCTGCTCCCCAATATCGAAAAGCTTTCACCTGATTCCTCAATATCAAGGTGCTCTAATCTGCTCCTCAATATCGAGGTGCTTTCATCTGCTCCTCTATATGGAGCTGTTTACATCTGCTCTTTAATATCAAGGTGCTCTCACCTGCTCCTCTATATCGGGGTGCTATCATCTGCTTCTCAATATCTAGGTGCTTCCATCTGCTCCTCAATATAGAGTATTAGTGATGTAAGATACGTAAGCTAACCGCTAATCAGTGGACACTGTCCTATGACCCTTAGTTCACCATCAGAACCTCTAAAGAATAATTACCTCAGGTAACATTCTTAAAGTCGCGTTACCTATATTACTTGGGCAGGTGATGATCCTGTGTGCGATAATGGTGCCTTATAAGACTGGGTGAATAAACTACTAATTTTACTCTGTGGTTTAAATGATCAACAATGAATTCTACTTTGAGGTATAATGAACCTACATAATTAATTAAAAGAGGGCCCCTGAAAGTAGTAGTAGTAGTAGTAGTAGTAGTAGCGTAGGGAGAGGACGTGCTGTGACTAGCTCCTTTGTTTTGTGTCATAAGTTAGGTCCTATAGCCGATACCGCCCTGGAATGTATACCTTCGTACGCGTGAACGTGCAGTGAACGTAACGAAATATAGTGCAATCTGGTGCCATTGACGATGCAGGTGTTAATTACGAATTCCTGCTTTTTGAGAGAGGCCGTGTGCTGGCCGGCAGTGTGAAAAACACTGGTGTAACGATAAATATTGGGCCAGTGGTTACGGAAGAAGGCCCACGTCCCCTCGGTGCTTGTGAGCGACGCTCGACTCTGTGGCGGACGGCCGGAAGGTGGGAGGGAAAGAGGGAAAGAGGGGGAAGGAGGGAAAGAGAGTGGAGAAGAGGGGGAGAGAGTGGTAGAGGAGGAGGGGAAGGGGGAGTGAGAGTAGAGAGGGGAGAGAGAGAGGGAGAGAGAAGAGAGAGCAAGTTATAGTTTTTCCATGTACATCATCCAATATATTTTCTCAGTATGTCAAATAGATTAAATGTCAGTGATTTATAGGGGAGTGGTGAGTTCTGGCAGGCGTGTCGGGATGGGCGGAGGTGGGTCAGTTTTCAAGACCGAGGGCAAACAGTAAACAGCCCCTAACCCCCCCCCCCACCCCCCTAACGCTACCCACGCACATCCCCTCACTTCCCGGGTCCCTGCTAACCCCGCCCCGCTGCCCAGTAACTTCCCACCCCCGCCTGAGGGCCATAAAACACAGAGTATCTGACTCGGCGAACTGCTGATAATGATATCACTACTACTACTACTACTACTCAACTCAAATGTGTAGGGTCAGGTGCATTAGTAAGATTGTAAAGTGTTGGCGAGGAGCAATGGTAGTGGAAAAATAAACAATCATTCTAGTATTACCGTAAAGGCAGAGTAAGCATATGTAAGTGTATGTCTGTGTGTAGGTATATGGGGGGAGACAAGAGTCAAAGTGGGGTCTACTACTATTGCTCTATTCATTACCATAAATAACAACTAAGATACACTAGCATGCATAATGGCACCGAAATGGAGCCCCCTCAATGCTGCATTGGTTCGTCTCGAAATCAAAACTGTGTTCAATGCTCATGCGTAAGACGAGGCCAGCCCTGTGTGAACTGTAAGAGAGGTGGAGATTGTCGAAACCCAAACCCTCAACGGCAGGATGTGGAAAATGGGGAGCAACCACAAGTGGTGCTGGGTGGACAGGCCAATGAAGGCGCTGGAGATGATCAGGTGGAGGGGGGTGCAGGTGGCGAGAGACAAGGGCAAGGTGACCAGGGTGAGGACGCCTCGCGCGAGCTCCGCTTCTGGCAGAGGTGGACACTCGAGGAGACAGAGGAGTGGGTGCGAGACGCTTACAATCATGTGGTAACGTTTTCTCCCAATAACGTATTTGAGGCCCCGAGATGTAACGCCACCAAAACCTTGATAGAGGAGAAAACCTACCTCATTAGAGCGTACAACAACTCCACGCAAATCGCCCCCTACGCTTTAAAGATTCTGGCCATACTACCGCACCTCATATGCCAACGGACTCACAAAAAGTCGAAACAATCTGAGGACGTGAAGGCGGTACAAAGAAGAATGGAGCTGTGGAGGAAAGGGGACGTCCGGAAGCTACTTGACGAGGCTAAAACACTGCAGGAGAGACTAGGCAGACGTAACAGTCGCAAGAAGGACAGTAACGACAGGGCTAGAAACTTTGCTGACAAGATGAGACAAGGCAAAGTGGCCATGGCAAATAGATCACTGTCAATAGAAGATGAGGCAGCGGGAGTCCT